>NC_069501.1:600372178-600527178 GCF_027579735.1 Bombina bombina
CGTTTTAGTAGGGTCAGATAGAGATGTCTTTACTCCATATAAAATGTAACTGAGTCTGTGGTCAGCGTCTCACCACAGACTCAGTTACATTTTATATGGAGTAAAGACATCTCTATCTGACCCTACTAAAACGACCTGATTGGGACTGCTCTATACAAATTGTATGGTTTTAAATCTGTGGAAGTTTTATCAATTGCATCTTTTAGTATTTTAGTTTTTATTTATTAGTATTTCGTTTTGGGGAGACGTCCCCTATACATATGTTATTGTATGCTTATGTGTTTTTATTAAATTTTATAAGTGCTTGATACCTTTGGCTTTTCTTAGCGCCTCCCTTATTACCTGTATATTTTCTCTCTTATTTTAGACAACTGTAGGGATATTTGTCTTTTTAAGGGGGTGTTTGGTTATCGATTTGGCCTAGCGCACCTTTCTCTCCCCTTTATTTTAAATAGAGAAAGAGGCTCTTGCACTAAAAACCAATACCAGCCGATATTTCAGATTACCTACCTGTCTACGTGTCACATAACTTTCACGCCTTACAGGTCACATGATACTTCCGGTGAAGAGAAATAAAGTGCGGCCATGTTTAAAACAGTTAGATAGTGCACACAAAAAGAAGGGACACTGAACCCACATTTTTTCTTTCAAGATTCAGATAGAGCATGTCATTTTAATCAACTTTCTAATTTACTCCTTTTATCAATTTTTATTTGTTCTCTTGCTATCATTATTTTAAAAGCAGGAATGTAAATCTTAGCAGCCAGCCCATTTTAGGTTCAGCACCATGGATAGTGCTTGCTTATTCGAGGTGTACATTTAGCCACCAATAAGCAAGCATAACCCAGGATCTCAACCAAAAATGGGCCGGCTCCTATGCATCACATTCCTGATTTTTAAATAAAGATAACAAGAGAACAAAGAAAAATTGATAATAGGAGTAAATTAGAAAGTTGCTTAAAATTGCATGCTCTTTCTGAATCATTAAAGAAAAAAATTGGGTTTTGTGTCCCTTTAACTATTTTGTGCATACTATGTAACTGCATCTTTGGAACACATTGTTTTGTGTGCGCGCCATACTGATTTTTGCGTGCGCATAAAATAGTTAATTTGTGGGAACAATATAATACACTATATCACAGCGTTTCTACATGTGCGGAGTTTGTTAAAATATTACAGTAAGGAGGAGAAAATAAATCTGTGTGGTCCAAAAAATTATTATGTGCTACAAAATAAGTTTTCCATTTATATTCAGATCATGGAAAAATCATATATTATGTACATGTAATTAATTGCACGACATTGACAAGAAAAGCAATATAGAAAATGTTACTATAATAGTTAAATAACATTTTCAAAAAGTCCAAACTGCCATAAATACTTTAACAAGGGGGTGGTTTAGCTTCCAATAAAATGTTGCCTTTATTTATTTATTTATTTATTTAATAAAATTTAATGTTTTCCTTATGGGCTTAATGTTCTTATTCTTTTAAGTAACCTAAGAAAATTGTCATTGTTTTCATTTTATTATTTGTGCATACCAGATGTTTAAATTCAATGTTTTTTCTTGAAAATGTTTTAAAATGCAAAATGGAGACCAAATTATTATTATTTTATTATAATATAGAACACCAAAATGGGCTAGATTACAAGTGGAGCGCTATTTAACGCTTTTTACACTCGTATTATGAGTTGAAAGTAAACTGTTTTTGCTTGCGCACTAACCCAACAACCATAAAAAGCCAAACTTACAATACCGCATGCAATAACGTATTGCCCCCTAGAAGTCAATGGAGCAAAAAAAAAGTGGGAAAAAAACACCCTAATTGTGCGCAAACCCGATCGCATATTCTCAAGTGCACTAGCCCGACATAAAAATATAAATATTTCAAATTCCAATGTACTTCACATAGCAGAATATGTTCTATCTATTCATAAATACATATTACTACATATATCTAAAGGTATTTTGGTACAATATATATCTATACCTATATATACATGATTATATATAGGCATAGATATAAACAGATATATTTAGGAATATCTATTTAAAAATACATTGAATATATTCTGCTATGGAATGTGAAATATTTACAGTAAATACACAGTATAACACTCTATTAAATATTAATATTGCATAAATAAGTTTTTACATGTTTTCATCTGCTCGACTAAAAAGGGCTCCAATGTACTTTTAAATATGCATGTATGTGTGTATATATATATATATATATATATATATATATATATATATATAGTACATTGTCTGTAAATACATATATACACGTATAAATACATATGTACACAAATATATATACATACATATCCATCTTTAGACATGTGTATGTATTTATCTGTGTGTTAAAGCCGTTTGCCTGGTTTTTTTTCTAATACATGAGCCCTCATATGTTTGAGTTCTTATAACTTTTTTGTGCAATTTTTAAAAAAAATATTTTTTATCAGATAGTGTTATTATGAGTGTTAATGTACATTGTAATGTATTTTTGATGTGTTTATGAATTAGTTAACCAGAACTCTGAGGTAGCGCTAACCCGACATGCGTTAACTTCAATTGCGCTCAAGTGATTGCGTTTACTTTCAACTTGTAATTCGAGCTGAAAACCTGATGTGCACATACAGCCTCAATAAAACCATTATCACTCATGTGTAACTGTTAACGTGCCACTCGTAATCTGGCCCAAAATTGACACAATAGATATACCATAAAAAATAATATAATCTAAAGCTTTCATATAAAATGCCCTACATCTGTAGGAACTTAAAGAAAAATATGTATATATTGTTTTACATATGCATAATATATAGAAGCAATTAAAAGGCACATCAACTTCTTTTGTTTTTGTGTAAAATTGTGCTTTTCCCAAACTCCTTAAGAGCTCAAAAAACAAATTTTGTAACTTGCAAATGCTGCAAATCAAATAGCTAGTTTAGAAAATTTGTAGCATTTAAAAACCTAGGTTACAGATTTTGCTTTTTGTCCTCTGGGGAATGTGGGACAGAGAACAATTAAAAAAAAAACAAATGCAAGACGTGTTTAATGCCACATAGGGTCATATTTATCAAGCACCGTAAGGCACGCCGGAACCAGAAATAATGTAGCAACGGTCTAAAGGCCCCTGCTCCATAACCTGTCCACCTGCTCTGAGGCAGCGGACAGAAATCAACCCGATCGAATACGATCGGGTTGATTGACACCCCCTGCTAGCGGCTGATTGGTCGCAAATCTGCAGGGGAGCGGTATTGCACCAGCAGTTCACAAGAACTGCTGGTGCAATGATAAATGCCGAGAGTGTATGCTGTCTGCATTTATCGATGTGCAGCGGACATGATCCGCTATATCGGATCATGTCCGCTCGCACAATCATAAATATGCCCCTTAATCTAAAATGTGAGTTGAGATGTTATTAACTAAAGTGAGGGCAGTCAGACATAAAAAAAATATTAGATATACAGTTTTTAAATAGAATGTTGATCTATGGGTCACTTTACTCTGTGTTCTGTAAGAGACAGATTATAGTACCCATAAGCAGTTTATTAAAGGCAATTATAGCAGTCAATACATTTATTAAATGTTTTAAAAAGAAAGGTTTTTGTTATCAAGACACGAGATTTACACATTATTGTGATCTCTTTCCTTTTAAAATATATATATGGGTGTGTTTTAGGGTGACCATATTGCCGCTTTAAAAAGGGACACATATGAAAAATACTGGGCTGTTTTCAGGGCTGTTTAAATAAATCTTTTGTATAAGAAGCCTGGCATATGTATTTTTCATATGTCCCTTTTTAAAGCGGCGATATGGTCACCCTAGTTTAAAGGGACAGTAAACACCTTGAGATTGGTATATAACATGTTTAGTTTTGCATAGTGAAACAACTTTGCAATATATTTTCATTATTTATTTTGTCCCCTTTTCATGTAATTTATCTCTGAAAATTGAACAGTGTCTAATACTTAGAACTTGAAATGCACCTGCTGACTTCTCAATGCTATTTCTGCTAGATATCTGTCCCTAATTGGCTTTACCTGATAACAAGTGCAAATGAATGCATTTATACTAACTTTAGGCCGGAGCTAGCCTGGTAGTCTGCTGACTAAAGCCCCGATTGTCTCCTCTAAACAAGGCAAATTGTGGGTAGAGTTTGGCTATTTAAAAAATAATTGCAGAAAAAAAGCATGTTAATTTGTTTTAAAAAACCTTAAGGCTAATCTGTTATCCTATAGCAACACAACAGAAACGTATTGTACTTACAAGGTGTAAGTCCCTTTAGGCTGCAAATACCAATGTCCCTGATGTTAGCCATGTGGTAATAACTAGTTCACTTATCTATAGGTATCATGTTGCCAGATATGAAGCAAAAAACATACCTTAATTGAAGAGGTGGGGAACATGTAATACATTGATCCAGGCCCATGGATTAAAGCAGGGGTCAGCAACCTTGGTACCCTAGGTGTTTTGGAACTACATTTCCCATGATGTTGAGACACTTTTTAGGCTGTCTGAGCATCATGGGAAATGTAGTCCCAAAACATATGGTGTGCCAAGTTTGCTGACCCCTGGCATAAACGATCTGGTTAAACAGTCAGAATTAGTATGGAAAATTCAAGTGGTACTTGAATAGGATTATCAAGACTAGATTTGGGTTGGTAAGGTCAGCAGTATCTGCACACACTGATTCCAGTACCTACACACAATGAACTGAGTAGTTATGCATTAAAACAAAAGTTATCTTATTCATGCAATCTAACTTCAGAATGCATTGGGCTCAATTTATCATATGCAGGGCGGACATGATTCGCTATAGCAAATCATGTCCACCCGACATCGCTAAATGCTGACAGCATACCCTGTCGGCATTTAACATTGCACAAGCATTTTTTGTTAAATGCTTGTGCAATGCCGCCCCCTGCACATTTGCAGGGGGTGTCAATTTTCCTGATTCGGACAAGATGGAGGATAATTTAAGGAGTAGCGGTCTTACGACCGCTGCTTCTTAACTTAAGTTTCCGGAGAGACGGAAACTACGGGCGTAGAAAGCAGCATCCGCTGCTTATTAAATCTACCCCATAGACTGAATTGTTTTATTTCTTGCAGTGAAGACCTAATTATTATAAACTTTCCCCTCTCTTCCATGCTGCTTGTTTTTGCTGTGTGGTTTATCATTATAAAATATACACCCATCTCTCATCTATATATGCCAGCTTTAAATTGAATGGTTATAGGGACAGGTGCATAAGTGATTTAACACTTTTATAAAGCAGATTTCTACTGTGTGCCACACAGATCCCCAGAACATGAAAAACTATACTACTAGAGTGTGGCAGATAATCAGATATGTACATTTCCTGTCCTGTGATTGGATTCTAGAACAGAGGCAATACTCAATGCACCCATGTGTTCTAGACCAGCACCTTACAATGTAAACTGATCCCGAAGAAACACGGAGTTGGTCAAGGATAGCTAGCTCCATATATATATGTATACACAGTAGATAATATTATACACTAGAACGTGACATGGGAACACATATAAAATGCTCTCATAGAACATAGAATTGTTGTAGTTTCTTGAGTAAGGAAAGGATGAATTCTGGAAAGGTTGTGTACATGTGCATGGCAGGATTTGGTAAGTGCTTCTATATGTGGGGTGAATGTGAGTTCATGGTCAAGTGTGACCCCAAGACAGCGGACCTGAAAATAGAGTCTCCAACTGTCAGAGAAATGTGACGTGTCGGATGTCTCAAAGAGAGGGGGAATAAAAAGCAGTTTTTAAATGGATTAAGTTGGAGGTAGTGCAAGGACATCCATGTGGAAATTGCAGAGATACAGTTGGTAATCTGGTTGAGAAAAGAGGGAGCTATATCAGGATAGGAATGATAGATTTGGGTATCATCAGCGTATAAGTGATACTGGAACCCAAGGAAGGAAAAACACTTTCCAAGGGAGGTTTTATAGAGAGAGAAAAGCAAGGGATCCAAGACAGAGCTTTGTGGTACTCCTGTTGAGTGAGGGAAAGGTTCAGAGGATAAGCTGTTAAAGAAAACTGAAAATGAGTGGTTTAAGATATATAAAGCTAAACCAGGAGAGGGCTGTGTCTCTGGTGCTAAATAAATTTAGGAGTTTTAAGAGGAGAAGATGGTCAAGTGTGTCAAAAGCAGCAGAGAAATCCTGAAGAATTAGTAAGGTGTTTTGTCCCTTTGCTTCAGCTGATAACAGATCATTTGTTAGTTTAGTGATAGCAGTTTATGTTGAGTGTTTAGGGTGGAAACCAGATTGTAGTGGATGAAGTAAGGAGTTAGTTGTGAGAAACTGAGTTAGGCGATTATAGACCAGTCATTACAAAAATTTGGAAGCAAAGGGAAGTAAAGAGACTGGTCGATAGTTAGAAGGGATGGAGGGGTCAAGCGAGGGCTTTTTTAGGATTGGTGTGATTGACACATGCTTGAATGTATCAGGAAATGTGCTTAGGGGTTAGAGACTAGTTAAATAGATGAGTTAGGGTAGGGGTTAGATAAGCAGAGAGAGAGAGAGAGGGAAGAAGTCATGAAGGAATAAATCAAGTGGGCAGGTTGTGAGAAGAACCGAAGATAGGAGTATGGAGATTTCTTCCTATGTTACAGGAGGAAAGTAGCAGAGAGTTTTGTTAATAGTAGGGGTGGGTAGGAGGGCTGGTTTGAGGGGTGTGAGGGGAAAATGAGGGGTGTTATGGGGATGAGTTAGGGTAGGGGTTAGAGAAGCAGAGAGAGAGAGGGAAGAAGTCATGAAGGAATAAATCAAGTGGGCAGGTTGTGAGAAGAACCAAAGATAGGAGTATGGAGACTTCTTCCTATGCTACAGGATGAAAGTAACAGAGATTTTTCTTAATAGTAGAGGTGGATAGGATGGCTGGTTTGAGGGGTGTGAGGGGAAATTGTATTTTCTAACTGTGTGAATTTTATTTTTGAAGTGATCAGCAATAATCTGGGTAGTGAGTTTGGTAGTGGGCAGTGGTGCAGGCATAGAAGTGAGTTAAAGGTTGAAAACAGTCTTCTCGGGTTGGATGCATTAGACTTGTTTGGCTAGGCTGAGGTCAGAATTGTATGAGCTAAGGATTAATTTATAATGATGGAAAATAGCATGGGTGAGTGATTTCCTCTGCTGACATTCAGCAGTCCATGAACATTGCTGAAGAGATTGCGTCTCTTTGGTGTGCCAAGGTTGTCGCCAAGTGCATGATTTACAGCGAACTATGGAGGGGGAAGATATGTTTAGCTGTCTTTTTACTGTAAATATTTTACATTCCAATGTTTGTCACTTAGAAGAAAATGCTCTTAGCATTTTTAAATAGATATTTCTATATAGATCTCTATATAGCTATACTTGTCAATTACTTACCTGTGGTATATTTCATGCCATTATTTCACTGTTGTTTCATTGTTAATTTTTTTTCACAAACTTTGGGTTTCTCACTGAAATTATTTACAGACTGCTTGTACAATCATGGCACAAATGGTTGTAAAAGCTTCTCTGGATCCCTTTTATTCAGAAATAGCAGACATATATGGCTTTGCAATTTCTCTAATTAGAAGCCTGCTAATTGCAGTTTCGCACCACACCTGTTATTTCCGGCAGTGAAGGGGTTAATTAGGTAGCTTGTAAGGTTAATTTAAGCTTTAGTGTAGAGAATATCCTCCAAACTGACACTTCCCACCCCCTTTCTTCACCTTGAGCCTAGGCATAATGTGTCTCAGTATAATGTATGCTATAAAAATTTTTGGCGCTAACAACATCCGGAAATGACACACTCGCGTCATTGAAGACGCAACCTCCCTCACCCCAACTAGTCACCCCCATTGTAAGTACTGGCAGAAGTCTACCAATATAGATTGTAAGGCTCTTTAGAAAAAATAAAAAATAAAATACATTTCCTTTTTTATTTTTTATTTTTTTCGGCAGGGTAGGATACCCCCTTACTCTCCAACCTCCCTGATTCCTCCTAAACAGCTGTCTAACACTCCCCCTCTAACTAGTGCTGCCATCTTAGGTACTGGCAGCTGCCTGTCAGTACCTATAAAATATGCATATATTAATTAATTTAAAAAAAATTCTGTAGGGTAGTGGTCCCCCCATTTCCCCCTCCCACGATCATTATTTAGGGCCCCCACCCCTCTATTTTCTGTAGTGTAGCACCCCTTCCCTCCCTCTCCCTTTATTTTTATTTTTTTCTGTGTGTAGGGTCCCCCCAATCCCTCCCCCCTATCTCCCTCCTCACCTGCTGGGCCCCTAGTGATCGTGTTCTGGTTCCATATGTAGGCAGATGCCTGGAGCTCAGGAACTCCAGCTCTTGGCTGTAACTTAACAGCCAAGACTGCTGGAACTTCCTGAAGCTTCTTTGACGTATATATACGTTGTGTGGTACGATAGGCAAAGTACCACACCACGTATATATATACGTCCATATGGGTGAAGTCCAATAAGTAAACTTTTTAAAAATAGTATAACTGGGGGCACAGTTACACAGTAACTGGCAACTATTATTGCTATGCTGCTAACACAGTGAATCATTTCACAGATCTGAGCCTCTGAGCAGTCTGCAATAAGTTTAAAATCGCCCCTTCACTTCCCTCCCTCCCCCTGAGAATGATGGTTGGCTAGAAAATGTCACAGGCTTCCACTGACAGGCTGGGTGAAACTGTCAATCTATTCTACTGCTCCCTCCTGGTTTGCATTAATTGGATTATGCCTGTTTGCATCATAAAAACAGCATACACCAACTGAAAATTGAAAATGAAAATTTTAAAAGAAAATAAAGCGTTTTTATATTCTTTTTTCATTTTTTTATTTTCAGTTAGTTTGGTTTTCAGTAAAGCAACGAAAATAATGAAAATGCTAATTTTATTTGAAGAAGATTGGAATGTAAAATATTCATAACTACCTTTAGCACTGTTAGTGCTGACGGATTAGCGGACGTGCGATACGTGTTATTTTTTTTTTTTTCATTTGAAGTCTATGGGGAGAAGAATTTATCTGAAGTCCAGATGTTAGCATACATTGGGTTTCCCTTGCGCTCAAACAATTTACTTTCAGCGCTCCGAAAATTAACCTGAGATTACAGGGCCTATCTATCAAGCTCCGTATGGAGCTTGATTCCCCGTGTTTCTGGCGAGCCTGCAGGCTCGCCAGAAACAGTAGTTATGAAGCAGCGGTCACAAAGATCGCTGGAAATCAACCCAATCGAGTATGATCGGGTTGATTGACACCCCCCTGCTGGCGGCCCATTGGCCGCGAGTCTGCAGGGGGCGGCGCTGCACCAGCAGCTCTTGCGAGCTGCTGGTGCAATGCTGAATACGGAGAGCGTGTTCCCATAGACTGCAATGTAAATATATATGTATATGATTATATTTTATATAGTATATACACATATTAACACATAAATATATATGTATATGATTATATTTTATATAGTATATACACATATTAACACATAAATATATATGTATATGATTATATTTTATATTGTATATACACATATTAACACTTAAATATATATGTAGATATTCATATACATATATATGAAGAAATGCTGCCCATCACTGCGCTACAAGTACCCCCTTAGCTACAGCGGTTCTGATGTCGTCTGTGATGGCATCAGAACAAGGCTCCCATAGGAGCCTATGGAATCATGCTCTCATGAGCAAAATGCTTCCAAGCAATGCTAAAGCGAGCTCGCGTTCACATTGCGAATTTGCGATTAACTTGTAATACTAGCGCACATTATTGTGCGCTGGTATTACAAAGTGGCGTGCTAATATCGCTTGCATGTAAGCAATATTTAGCACTCCACTTGTAATCTGGCCAAATCAATACGTATTCTGTTTTTTTTTTTAAATTAAAAGTCAATAGACTAGAGCAGTGATTTTTAACCTTTTTTTTGTCGTGGCACACATTTTTACATTAAAAAATCCTGTGGCACACCACCATCCCAAAATTTTAAAAAAAATCACACATTGTAGCCTCATACAGCATATATATATATACACATACACACAGACACACACATACTGTATGTATTGTGCTGTTATGCCATGCCTCCTACAAACTTCCCCTGCACTGGGAGTAAAAAACAAGCAAAGTTTAAAAAATATGTCACACTGTTGTCAGTCTGCCGTGGCACACCTGAGGATCTCTCACGGCACACTAGTGTGCCACGGCACACTGGTTGAAAAACACTGGACTAGAGCATGCTAACATCTGCACATCGAATAGGGGCATGCAGTAAAATTCATGTTGAATATTGGTTTCAGGGATATGAAACCCCCAAAAAATTATTTTGTGTTTCAGACAGAGCATACAATTTAAAAAAAAGTTTCTAATTTACTTCTATTATCAAATTTACTTTGTTATTCTTTGTTGAATAGAAACCTAGGTATGATCCTGGGGATAATCTCCCTAAGGGTGATAGGGAAACCAGACGTGGACTCCTTGCCTAATGTGCTTAGAGGAATGTGACTGCACCTCACTGACGAGGCCCAAAAGAGGCTGAAACGATCGTCTGGGGTTGTCATGTTCCTTGTTCAGAGGAGAATTGCCTGGTGTTTCGGGGCTGGACTGTCATTGGGCAGGATCAGACTGATATACTACAGGAAAGTTTTCCTCTGTGAAAAGCACAATTGGGCAGAAAGAAGCTACTACCAGGTGGTAACCGGGCCATAGAACAAGCTATTGATGCTGCTGTTTGTTCCTGGCAGACTGCAAACCTAGGTATAAGGTTTTTGCAAACCTAGGTATAAGCCTGGAGCAATACATGGCAGGAAATAGTGCTGCAGTCTAGTGCTCTTGCAAATGGATAACATTCTTGCAAAACTGTTTCCATATAGTGCTCCAGACACGTGCACTCTCCTGAGCTTACATGCCTGCTTTTCAACAAAAGATACCAAGAGAGCAAAGACAAATTGATAGAATCAAGTAAATTAGAAAGTTGTTTAAAACTGCATGCTCTATTTGAATCATGAAAGAAATTTTGGAGTTTCATGTCCCTTTCCACTTCTGTCTCCCTTATTTTATTAAAGGACCATTACACTTGAAATTTCAGCAACGCTTAAAGGGCTAGATCACAAGTGAGACGCAAATGGTTTTGCGCAAGCGATATTGTGTTTTCGAGAGTAGTTTTAATTGCGCTGAAAATGTTATAAGGGATAAAAGGTATGATATATCCCGGGTGTTAGAAACAAAAAAGCTGCCAAAGGACTTTAACATTGAGATACATACAGATACAGTGCTAAAGATGGATTTGTATGTATGTATATATGTATTTTTATATATATATATATATATATATATGTTTAACTATGTATTAACTGTAAATATTTCAGATTCTAATGTTCTGTACATAGCACAATATGGTCTATGTATTTATAAATCTGTATATATCTATACCTATATATATTCAGCCATAAATATAGGCATAAATATATATTTGTTTTAAAAACCATCAGATATATGCAGAAATATTTATTTATGAATAATTAGAACATATTCTGTTATGTAAAGAACATTGGAAAATGAACTATTAATATTTTCTTGTCGGGTTTGCACTAATGAGAATATGTCATGTTATTTGCGCGAGAGTGGGTGTTTTTTTCAACTTTTTTGCTCCATTGACTTCTATGGTTTGGGTTACCGCTAGCGCAAAATAGTTTTTTTTTTAAACTTAACTCAAGCGGAGTTTTCAGCATTGCAAAAAATAAATATACTGTGCTACTTGTAATCTAGCCCAAAATGTTTCATTGCTGCGAGTGAGCTATACAAGACATCTGAAAATTGTGCTTATTCCACTTTCTCACTGGGTTAATACTTTTAGACAGTTTATATGAGCTTTTGTTTACCTTCCCTTTCTCTGCTTCAGCCCAGGGACAAAACTTTTCTTCACTTTCTGTAATTAATTTTTTTCAGTGAAAATCTTTCTGAAGGTCATTTTGAAATAAATTAAATCAAATATGTTAATTAGCTTTAGAGTAAAGCAATTTTTTTCAAGTTTTATAATATAGTGCTTCAGTTGAAAATTGCCTTTCAAATTAGCTGCTGACAAAAAAAGGCTTAAATACATTTGTTTCCTTTTTTTCACTTGGCTTAACATCACAAGGTAGAAATATAGTAATAAAAAAGGTGCATTGCTCACAAGAACATCTTACATTCAGAAGTTACCACTTTGCAGACCATGAAAGGCTTGGGGTGGGTTTTAAAAAATTATTGAGAGACAGTCAACAATAAATGCACTGCTGCTTTGCAGATCTACTCTGTATTTGGCCATTCTCTTCAAACAGCACTTTGCTTTGGATGCACTGGGCCGATTTATCAAGTGTCTGGCGGACATGATCTGCTGTAGCATTGATGTCCGCCCGACATTGATAAATGCCAATAGCATACGCTGTCTGCATTTATCATTGCACAAGCAATTCTGTTGAACTGCTTGTGCAATGCCGCCCCCTGCAAATTTGCGGCCAATCGTCCACTAGCAGGGGGTGTCAATGAATCAACCCAATAGGAGATCGGGAGGATTGATGTCCGCAGCCTCAGAGGTGGTGGACAAGTTAAGTAGCAGCAGTCTTAAGACCTCTGCTTCTTAACTCCTGTTTCCGGCGAGCCTAAAGGCTCGCGTGGAAACAGGGGTGTACGGCCCCATTCGGACCGTGATCAGTCGGCCCTACTGTGTTAAGTAAAACCTACACAGTGCAGCCAAGAGCAAAGCATTGTTTGAAGAGAATAGTCTAATGTTGAACAGTGCTGCAAACTGAAAGTGCTAACTGTTCCTGCATGTGTCCCTTTGACATCTCCGAACACAGCATGTTTTGCCTTGGGGGCAGTCAGTTGCTCTTAAAGGGACACTAAACCCAATTTTTTTCTTTCACGATTCAGATAGAGCATGCAATTTTAAGCAACTTTCGAATTTACTCCTATTATCAATTTTCTTCGTTCTCTTTGTATCTTTACTTGAAAGGCAGGAATGTAAGCTTAGGAGCAGTCCATTTTTGGTTTAGCATCTGGGTAGCACTTGCTGATTGGTGGCTACATTAATCCAAGAATCAGCAAGTGCTACCCAGGTGCTGAACCAAAAGGCTGACTCCTAAGCTTATATTCCTGCTTTTCAAAAAAAGATACAAAGAGAACAAATAATAATTAATAATAGAAGTAAATTAGAAAATTGCTTAAAATGTCTTGCTCTATCTGAATCATGAAAGAAAAAAATCTGGGATTCATAACCCTTTAAAAGATGGATTATCAGTTTCGCATCAACAATCATGATAGTAAAATAATTCTTTGCAATAGCAGTGGGCATACTAGGTAGTTTAGGTGTGAATATTATTGTAAATACATAAATATATATTTGTATTTAGCTATTTGATGTGGAATTGAAAGGAATATATGTCTGCATGTTGAATTACCTGTTAAATAAATAAATTATTTCTAAGTAACTAAATCAGTTCTAAACCACCTTAAGAGAAGAGAAGATGACAGACTACCCCAATATTCAATATATATCATATACATCATTTGACAAAATAAAGCTACAGTTTTTATTGCAAAATTATTTACAGATTTGAAGGTTCATAATCATATAGATTACAATTTGTGTTTAAGGTCCCTTTAAAGGGACTGTGAAGTCCAAAAAAAGTTAATGATTTAAATAGGAAATTTAATTTTAAACAACTTTCCAATTTACTTTTATCACTAATTTTGCTTTGTTCTTTTGGCATTCTTAGTTGAAAGATAAACCTAGGAGGTTCATATGCTAATTTCTTAGACCTTGAAGACTGCCTCTAATCTGAATGTATTTTGACCACTAGAGGGCATTAGTTCATGAGTTTTATATAGATAACATTGAGCTCATACACGTGAAGTTACCCTGGAGTGAGCACTGATTGGCTAAAATGCAAGTCTGTAAAAATAACTGAAATAAGGGGGCAGTTTGCAGAGGCATAGATACGAGGTAAAAAGTGTATATCTATAACAGTGGTTATGCAAAACTGGGGAATGGGTAATAAAGGGATTATCTTTCTTTTTAAACAATTCTGGTGTTGACTGTCCCTTTAATCACTTTAATCACACATAGTTCTGTGCTATACTAGTTTAACCCATAGGGTATGGAGTCTGATGTTATGCCCTTAAGGACATGTGCTGTATCCTGTATGGTGGCTGTGTCCTGGGCTGTAAAACAGCAGGTCTCACCAACAGCAGCAAGACTGTGCTTATTCTGCACACCTCACAAGTGAGACTTTGCAGAAATTGCAATATGAAGAAGGCTACCCCAGGATAGTGATTGCAGGCACAGAGTGTCCCTGATATTTCATGCCTATCAGTGGGGTACCTCCATTCCGTGAGGTACACTGCAATCAGCGTGTATTTCATGCTGTTGCTGAATGCCTGCATGTGAGGCTATCCAGCAACATTACAGTAACAGTCAAATATCACTGTTACTGTGTACTGTATGCAATAATTGTAATATCCAGTCACAGTGATCACATGTCAAATATGACAAGCCATTGTTTTTTAACAATAGCTTGTCTTGACCCCTACCTATAATCTCCCTGTGGGCACACACATACACACACACGCACATACATACTCACACACACACATACATAGACACACACATACATACATACACACACACAGACATACATACTCACACACAAACACATACATGCACACATACATACTCACACACATACATACTCACACACACACATACATACACACAAACATACATACATACATACACACATCCATATACACACATACATATTCACTCACAAAAACATACATACACACATACATACTCACACACATACATACATACATTCTCACACACGCACATACATACTCACACACACAGATGCATACACATACATACATACATACACATACATATACCCATACCTACTCACACTCACACATACATACACACATACATACCCACATACCCACAGACATACATACTCACACACAAACACATTAATACACACATACATACACACATACATTCTCACACACACACAAACATACTCACACACATATTTTTTCACACACACACACATACTCACAAACACACACATGCATACACACATACATACTCATACATACTCACACACACACACACACATACACAGCACACACATGCATACACACAAAAATACTCATACAGACACATACATACTCACAAACACACATGCATACACACATACATACTCACACACACACACACACACACATACATACTCTCACACATGCATACACACATAAATACTCATACACACACATACATACTCACACACACATGCAAACACATATACATACTCACACACAAATTCTCATGCACATACACACACACACACATTAATACTCACACACACCACACACATGCTCACACACACATACATTCTCACTCATACACATACATACACAGACACATACATATATACATACTCACACACACATATGCATACACACATACATTCTCTCTCTCTCTCTCTCTCTCTCTCTCTCTCTCTCACACACACACACACACACACACACAGAATTTTCATGTATTTTGTAATGCAAACTAGTAAGTGATAATTGTTTACTTCAGGTATCAAAAAGCTCTTCTACAGTGGTATTTTGGATTGTGAGCTAATACTCTGCACTAAACATTTAAACTATATGATGCTCTAGAAAAGTTTTGGCGACATTAAAGGCTCCATATACTAAGCCGTCAATTAATCTGACATTGTAGACGTGGATAAATAAATGGTGACTGCTGTCACTATGTACTAATAATCCCCCCATAAATAGACACGTCTAGCCCGTCGCGAGCAGTGGCGGAGTATTGATAAATTTCACGCCTCGCTCGCCGCGACTAAGCTAATGTACTTAAATGTCAGTAGAATGGTCTGTGGGTTGTTATAGGGAGTCAACAGCCTTTCTGTACATGAGTACCCTCCATCTCCTAATAGGATATAAAAGAAATATAAATATTAATATAAAAATAATTATAAAGATTGACAACTAATACGATACAAATTAAAAATATACAACACCTTACTCTTTAATTACAGTCGACAAATTTGGCGCAATTTATGTACATTGAAATTAAAATAGACAAATTAGACGCCAGTTATGCTTACCAAGAAGCCATCCTTCAGGCGTATCTCCATCCTCGAACTTCCGGTATAAGCCAGTCTGCCTTAAGATGTAAGAATCATGACATGAGCCTGGGTAGTTTGAACAGACACTGATTATCCTCATGTTGGGGTCACAGACCATCTGAACATTCAAGAAATGGAAATGCTTTCTATTCCTATAGATCTCATCACGAGCTTGAAGTGGTCTTACAGCAACATGGGTACAGTCTATGACCCCTAGGACTTTGGGCATCCCAGCCATCCTATAGAAATTTGACTTTATAGATTGCCATTCTTCAGGGGTAGATGGCAAACAAACATATTGAGGAAAAATAACCATCATAGCCCTTATGACTTTTGATAAGTGGCGTGAAAAAGCAGGTTGACTCATTCCAATAATGACGCTAGAAACTGCCTGAAAGGAGCCTGTTGCCATAAAATGCAATGCAGCTAATAGTTTCAATAGTCCCGGAATAGCTTGTGAACGAGCCGTCATCGGCTCCAAATAATCTTCAGTCTCTCGATACAGGTGTAATATGGATTCACGATCAAGCTGGAATCTTTGTATGATCTCTCGGTCAGAAAGGCTGTGCAAACCAACCCGTGGAAGGAATACACGGGGGACACGAACTCTCCTTCTTCTAACCATTCGCTTAGCAACATTTCCAGTATTCTGTCTTCTAGACCGGATTTGCATCCCACGGAGAATAAACAAATACAAAAGTGTCTCCATAGCTGCTGAAATTAACAATGTAAGTACAATGCTAATATTACTGCCGTTTATATATGTCTAGACTGGCGTCTACATTGACATTCCTATTGTTTTGTAACTTGCCCGCGGAAATTGTAGCGAGCGGACAAATAGATTTTTTAGTACATTAGTTTATGGCAAGTTGTTGGTCAAATGTGTCTAATTACAGTGAAAAATGGAGAGGTAGCGAGGTTTGGCGGATAAGTATGCTCGCAATTTTAAATATGCGAGTTTGAACATAGTTGACGACTTTGTACATATCAGTTTGCGAGTTTTGACGCAAGATTTTTTGCGGGTAGCTTGCTGACTGCTTAGTACATGGAGCCCTAAGATGTTTTGGTTAAACTATCCACTTGGAATACCAAATCATTGCCTGGTAAGGAGCCCAAGATAATAAAACCTTGTGCTATTGACTAAACTCCAATTGTAATCTAGCCCTTATTTGTGTATGTAGCACTTAATTGCTGATATATACTGTGCATATATAAATACTTTCATTGTGTATTCAGATCTTTTGTAATACATAACTTGATTTCTGAAAACATTACTGTCAATACAGAAAACATTCAGGGCTAGATTACAAGTGGCACAGTATTTTTTTCTTGCAATCGCAAAAACTCCGCTAGAGTTAAGCTTTTTGTGATGGTCGGGTTGCGTTCGATTACAAGTTCCAAAAAAAATTATTTTGCGCCAGAATAGCGCAAAAATAAGCAGAATATTGCAAAAATCCTAGCTTTAGTTTTCGCATGCATGTATTCCCCCATAGAAATCAATGGAGAAAAAAAAGGAGAAAAAAAACCTAACACCCTTCGTGCAAACAACATAGTATATTTGCATTACCAAATGTGAAATATTTACAATAAATACATAGTTAAAATCTTTATTAAATATGAATAGTGCATATATATATTTTTACATCTTTTCATCTACTTTATGGCAAAGGACTCTAATGCACTTATATATATGTCTTTATATTATTATTCTTTATTTATAAAGCACCAACAGATTCCGCAGCGCTGCCCATGGGTACAAGGATAAAAGTACAACGGAGAAACAATACAATAAAAGACAACATTTTACAGACAAATACAGAGGGAATTGAGGGCCCTATTCCCGTGGGAACTTACAATCTAGATGGGTACATATATATTTATGTGTTTATAAGTGTATATATATCTGTCAATACATATATACACATATAAATACATTAATATATATGTACACATATATTGACATATCTATATTAGGGATGGGCGAATGTGTAAATTTTTGAATTTCGAATGTAGAACGAATGTTATTACCGAAATTCGAATTCTAAACCCGAATGTCGATAAGAACGAATATTCTTAAAAATTCGAAAATCGAATGTTATTTACAGTTTTCGAATGTCACTTTCGAATTCGAATGTTTATAATTATATAGAATGTCCACATTCGAAATTTCGAATTTAACATTCTATTTAACAAATACTATTCAGAAGTTCAATAGTTCATGTGGTAGGGCGGGAATCTAGTAAATTGATACATAACAGATACAAATATATAATTTCGAATGTTTCCATATAGATTATTGCATAATTCGAATATTACATTTAAAGAAAGCATTAGAAATACTATTACAAACATATAAATTCGAATTTTTCGAATTCGAATATTGCATAATTTGAATATTACATTAAAGAAAAAGCATTAGAAATACTATTACACTCTAAATTCGAATTTTTCGAATTCGAATATTGCATAATTCGAATATTACATTTAAAGAAAAAGCATTAGAAATACTATTACAATCTAAATTCGAATTTTTCGAATTCGAATACACGTATTGTATAATTCGAATATTACATTTAAAGAAAAAGCATTAGAAATACTATTACAATCTAAATTCAAATTTTTCGAATTCGAATATTGCATAATTCGAATATTACATTTAAAGAAAAAGCATTAGAAATACTATTACAGTCTAAATTCGAATTTTTCAAAAATAATATTTTCGAATGTAATCGTAAAATTCGAAACCGAACATTCGAAAATCGAATGTTAGAATATTATGTAAACATTCGAAATTCGATTCGAACGAACGAATGTGTTAAAATTCATGCCGTTTTTCGAATGTTGCGAAACATTCGCCCATCCCTAATCTATATACATACATTATCATCTTTAACAATGTATGTATCTCTGTTAACCCCTTAATGACCAAGGACGTGTCAAGCAGGTCCTCATTTGGGTGTCAGTTAATGACCAAGGACGTGCCTGACACGTCCTCTGGGGTTTGAAGCGCTGGAAGCAATCGTGATCGCTCCAAGCCACTTCTTGGGTCTTGCAGTGATGCCTTGATATTGAGGCATCACTGCAATTAGGGTTGCCACCTTTTGCCCAGAAGATTCCTGAACACTTTCTAAATGGGGGTGGAGGGGGCGTGGCTTGGGGCGTGGCTTCTCGCGGCCTCAAATGCAATATTAAATCAAATTTATATATTATATAAAATATATATATATGTATATAATATATACAGTATATATATATATTATATAATATATATATAGAGTATAAATATATTATATATAATATATATATATATAATATATTATATATATATATATATATATATATATATAAGCCACAGCCAGTACATTGCATAAGAACACCCTCCCTGACTTAGACTACAGTGTACATTGTGGAAAAATAAAAGAAATCTTATTACTAACCTCTTTGCAGCTTCCAAAGAGATTTTATTATACTCAGTTTGTTATACAGGAGGGTGGGCTTACAGCTGCATCATTTCCTAAGAGACAGAAAACTATGTCTGTGGCTCTTAGGAAACGATAATGTAGCTGTAAGTCCATCCTCCTGTTTAACAAACACAGTATAGTAAAATCTATTTGGAAACTGCAGAGAGGTTAGCGTTAGTGAGGTTAGTTACAGGACCGGTCACCGGCTGCACGCACCTCTGCTCACTGACTGTCTTCTTATCTCCTTACATGGCACAATCTGCGCAATGCAGGCTCAGCGCAGTGATGGAAGTGACGTCACGTGACCCTCCTCCTCCTTCCCACATACTCCAGGCAGCACCTCCCACATACTCCAGGCAGCACAGGTTCCGTCTCTCCTCCCGCCGGGCTATGAGCTCCTCTGGCCAGCTGTTTTTTTTTAATCTGTGGTCAGTGCTGTTCCAGCCCCAGGGGAGCTCTTAGCCTGGGGCATTTGACGGTATTTCTGGGGCATGGGACATACAGTCCCAGACCGGGACTGTCCCGTGAAACCGGGGCAGGTGGCAACCCTAACTGCAATACCCTTTTTTACCCACCGAAGCAGAGAGGGCCTGTAGTGTAGGGGGTGACCCCTACACTACAGAAAAAAACAATTAAACACATAATAAATACATTTAAAAAGTATAAACTGGGTACTGGGAGACAGCTGCCAGTACATAACAAGGCTGGACACCATAAGGAGGGGGAGGGTAGAAAATAGCTGTTTAGAAGGGATCAGGGAGGTGGTAGGGTAAGGGGATCCTACATTGCAGAATATAAATAAATACATAAAAGGAATTTATTTATTTAAAAAACAAAAAATAAATAAATAAAACTTCATACTGGCAGTGGCAGACTGTCTGCTTTTACATAAGATGGTGGTCATGAGTGTGGGTATGGGAGGGGAGAGAGCTCCTACTAGATATGACCCCAGTATAGATGTGTACATTAAATTAATCACTCAAGAGATTGAGAAATTACGTCACTTTAAACATTCCTCTAGAGGATTGTCTAAGAATACATTTTCCACACAAAATAGAAGGGCTATGGAATCTTTATATAAAAATAGAGAGATTATATTAAAGGTAGCAGACAAGGGTGGGGCTGTTGTTATTTTGAACAGAGACTTTTATATTAAGGAAATGAAACAGCAATTGACTGATATAGAGGTATATTTACCCCTGGATAATAGTCCTCTGCTCAAAATACAACAGGAAAATCAACATTGCATCTCACAAGCTGTTAGACATGGTGTTATTTCTAATGAAACTGCTAATTTTCTGACAATAGTGAACCTTAGGATACAGATATTTTATACTCTGCCAAAAGTGCATACAAATTTAAAAGAAACTCCAGGTCGGCCAATTGTCTCAGGGGTAGGATCCATTTATTCCAATGTTGCAATTTATTTAGACAAACTCTTAAGACCATTTGTAGAGAGGTCAAACTCCTATATTAGGGACACAGGTGATTTGTTAAATAAATAGCAAAATTTGGATTTGCCAACAAAAAAATGTATTCTGTATAATTTAGATGTCTCAAGTCTATATACGTCTATTCCCCATTCTAGTGGCTTAGGGGTAGTTGAAGCAGTATTATCACAATCAAAATTATATAGTCAGCAAGAACATTGCCCCAACATTTGCCAATATATACCTGAATGCCCCTACATATGCCAATATATACATGAATGCATTTGAGGAACATTTTGTATATGAAAATGAATAATTTATTCAATATGGCGCCACTTGGTGATGTTATATTGATGATATTTTTGGTATATGGCTGGGCAACGTTGGAACCCTATTGGAGTTTGTTTCCACTTTAAATAGTGCTACAATATATATTACATTTACTGCAGAGTAAAGTGAAGAACTATTAACTTTTTAAATATAAAGGTATACAAGAGAAATGATGGTCTGGGGTCGATCTATACAGAAAGGATATTGTTAAAAATAATCTGTTACATTATGAGAGTTCACATCCAGAGGCGTTAAAAAATTCACTACCCAAAAGTCAATTTTTAAGAGTAGGTAAAATTTTAACAGATAATAATATACTGAAAACTAGACTTGAAGAAATGGCAACATTATTTCAAGATATAGGCTATCCCAATGCTTTGATTGAGAGAGAGAAAGAGCAGGTATTAAAAACACCTAGGGAGACACTATATCGAATCTAAGAAAGAAAATGGAGAAAAAAGACAGAGTAGTATTTGTTTCTCAGTTCAATAAACAGAGTAATAGAATTGTAAAAATGATTAACAAACATTGGAGCATTTTAAAACATAGTAACCGACAGATAACAGAGTTCCAAAATCCACCTTTGGCAGTCTTTAAGCGATAAAAAAATGTGCAGGACCAGTTGATTAAATCTGATATTGGTACAGGAAGAATAAATAGACAAACTTATTTAGGTCTTAAAAATAATGGATGCTTTCCTTGTCTTGGATGTATTAACTGCAATAGTTTAATACGTTTTTCCTTATTTTTTCAATCCTCGCACTAGAAATAAATTAACTATAGATGGATATTTTACCTGTAATACAGAATATGTAATCTACATTCCTAAATGCCCATGTTGCAAGATCTATGTAGGTGAGATGACTAGGAGGGTTAGAGATCGTATTACACAACATAAATCTAATATTAGAAATCAGTATGAAAGTTCTCCAGTAGCATGTCATTTTAAGGAAGCTGGACACTCAGTAAATCAGTTGAGATGTCAGATTATTAAACATATACCAATAGGCAGACGAGGGGATGATAGGGGCAAAATAATTAAACAGATAGAGGCATTTTTGATCTATCATTTGGATACTAATGGGATCCCTTTAGGAATGAATAAGTATTGGGATTTGACTATTATTATTATCAGGTATTTGTAGAGCGCCAACAGATTCCGCAGCGCTGTTCTTATAAAGATATTGATCTCTGTACTGTCACTTTAAAGTGAAATAGTTCTTGACATATTTAGGTTGATTATACAATGTCAGAAAGGGTGAAGTTAATGAGAGGCATTTATGGAAGCTGTATTTGTATTGATATATGCATGATAAAGGACTGTTCGGTCAGAAAAATTGCTTTTCTTTTGTTGCACTTGGAATAAATTGATATTATAAGTGGTGCTGTTGTATTTTTACTTTATATATATTGAGGACTTTGGTGTGAGGCTACTGGTGCTGAATTATCTTGCTTTATTAAAGTGGATGCACCTGTAGCCAATCATTTTTTGACTGCTGGCCATAATCTGAGTCAATTTAGGTTTCAGATTTTAGAACAGGTGAGTGCCCCAGGAGAGGAGGTGATAGGATTAAAATTTTGAAAAGACACTTGACACCATGTATCCCAAAGGGATGAATAGTGAATTAGATTTGACTCTGTGTCTATAATGGGTTTGTGAGCTGTGATGTATGCATTATATTATGTAATTTAGCATTCAAGTTAAAATTGTAAAAATTTGCTTTAAATTCTTTTTCCAGGTTTGCAGCTTTTTTCAATATCATCTGTGTGTTGTGATATAGATTTAGTTTGCTATTAGGTGCTTTGTGCATGACCACTAGGTGGCAGCACTACAGGTGTAGGAGGTTAATTAGGTAGATTGGGGGTGTGTGTCTTAAAAGGGTTTTTAAGATGTGTTAACTACAGGTGTAACCATAGATGACTAAGGACTAGTTCCAAAACGTTGTTTGTTTTGTGGTCTGGCTGTTTAAACTGTACAGATTGTACTTCTTTAAATAAATCTGTTGAAGAGATTGGTGGTGCTGCTCATATTTGCTGGCAACCTGCTTTATTAATACTATTACCCTTACCAGCTAACTAATTAACCCCTTCACTGCTGGGAATTTCAGAAGTGTGGTGCACAGCTGCAATTAGCGACCTTCTAATTGCTAAAAACTTATTGCAAAGCCATGCATGTCTGCTATTTCTAAACAAAGGGGACCCAGAGGACCTTTTACAACCATTTGTCTTATGACTGCAGTAGTTGTGTGTAAATAATTTCAGTGAGAAACCCAAAGTTTGTGAAAACGTTAACAATTTTTAAAACATGATTGCATTAGGAGGTGAAATTGTGGCATAACATATACCAAAATGGGCCTAGATCAATACTTTGGGATGTCTTGTAATATATCTATCTATATATATATATATATATATATATATATATATATATATATATATATATATATATTGTTTTGATAAGTAAAAAAAAAAAGGCTCTATCTCTGTTTAAAAGAAGTGACAGGAAAAATGAAAGAATGTTGGCTGTGCGCGCAGACAAAAGAATTCACCTGGATGCAGTGAAGCATCCGCCCTGTCATTTTCGAAATCCACCTGGATGCAGCGTAGGTAAACCTGAAGCCTTTAAAAAAAAAAACACTCAAACACCCAGGTGGTAAATCGCCATAGAACAGGCTAACAATGTTATTGAGCCAGTTGTTCGATCCTGTGAGTGCACTTCTCTCTGTATGTATTTAGTCTCCCTATGAAAAAAAAGGGGCAACCAGACGTGGACTCCTTGCTCAGTGTGCTTAGAGGAATATAGCTAGACCTCACTGACGAGGCCCAATGAAGGCCGAAACGATCGTCTGGGGTTGCTGTGTTCCTTGTTCAGAGAGGAATTGCCTGGTATTTCGGCGCTGGACTGACCGTAATAGGCGGGATCAGACTGATATACAACAGGAAAGTTCTACTCTGTGAAAAGCATTACTGGGCTAAAAAGTTGCACCCAGGTGGTAAATCGCCATAGAACAGGCTAACAATGTTATTGAGCCAGTTGTTCGATCCTGTGAGTGCACTTCTCTCTGTATGTATTTAGTCTCCCTATGGAAAAAAGGGGCAACCAGACGTGGACTCCTTGCTCAGTGTGCTTAGAGGAATATAGCTACACCTCACTGACGAGGCCCAATGAAGGCCGAAACGATCGTCTGGGGTTGCTGTGTTCCTTGTTCAGAGAGGAATTGCCTGGTATTTTGGCGCTGGACTGACCGTAATAGGCGGGATCAGACTGATATACAACAGGAAAGTTCTACTCTGTGAAAAGCATTACTGGGCTAAAAAGTTGCACCCAGGTGGTAAATCGCCATAGAACAGGCTAACAATGTTATTGAGCCAGTTGTTCGATCCTGTGAGTGCACTTCTCTCTGTATGTATTTAGTCTCCCTATGAAAAAAAGGGGCAACCAGACGTGGACTCCTTGCTCATTGTGCTTAGAGGAATATAGCTACACCTCACTGACGAGGCCCAATGAAGGCCGAAACGATCATCTGGGGTTGCTGTGTTCCTTGTTCAGAGAGGAATTGCCTGGTATTTCGGCGCTGGACTGACCGTAATAGGCGGGATCAGACTGATATACAACAGGAAAGTTCTACTCTGTGAAAAGCATTACTGGGCTAAAAAGTTGCACCCAGGTGGTAAATCGCCATAGAACAGGCTAACAATGTTATTGAGCCAGTTGTTCGATCCTGTGAGTGCACTTCTCTCTGTATGTATTTAGTCTCCCTATGGGAAAAAGGGGCAACCAGACGTGGACTCCTTGCTCAGTGTGCTTAGAGGAATATAGCTACACCTCACTGACGAGGCCCAATGAAGGCCGAAACGATCGTCTGGGGTTGCTGTGTTCCTTGTTCAGAGAGGAATTGCCTGGTATTTCGGCGCTGGACTGACCGTAATAGGCGGGATCAGACTGATATACAACAGGAAAGTTCTACTCTGTGAAAAGCATTACTGGGCTAAAAAGTTGCACCCAGGTGGTAAATCGCCATAGAACATGCTAACAATGTTATTGAGCCAGTTGTTCGATCCTGTGAGTGCACTTCTCTCTGTATGTATTTAGTCTCCCTATGGAAAAAAGGGGCAACCAGACGTGGACTCCTTGCTCAGTGTGCTTAGAGGAATATAGCTACACCTCACTGACGAGGCCCAATGAAGGCCGAAACGATCGTCTGGGGTTGCTGTGTTCCTTGTTCAGAGAGGAATTGCCTGGTATTTCGGCGCTGGACTGACCGTAATAGGCGGGATCAGACTGATATACAACAGGAAAGTTCTACTCTGTGAAAAGCATTACTGGGCTAAAAAGGTGCACCCAGGTGGTAAATCGCCATAGAACAGGCTAACAATGTTATTGAGCCAGTTGTTCGATCCTGTGAGTGCACTTCTCTCTGTATGTATTTAGTCTCCCTATGAAAAAAAGGGGCAACCAGACGTGGACTCCTTGCTCAGTGTGCTTAGAGGAATATAGCTACACCTCACTGACGAGGCCCAATGAAGGCAGAAACGATCATCTGGGGTTGCTGTGTTCCTTGTTCAGAGAGGAATTGCCTGGTATTTCGGCGCTGGACTGACCGTAATAGGCGGGTCAGACTGATATACAACAGGAAAGTTCTACTCTGTGAAAAGCATTACTGGGCTAAAAAGTTGCACCCAGGTGGTAAATCGCCATAGAACAGGCTAACAATGTTATTGAGCCAGTTGTTCGATCCTGTGAGTGCACTTCTCTCTGTATGTATTTAGTCTCCCTATGGGAAAAAGGGGCAACCAGACGTGGACTCCTTGCTCAGTGTGCTTAGAGGAATATAGCTACACCTCACTGACGAGGCCCAATGAAGGCCGAAACGATCGTCTGGGGTTGCTGTGTTCCTTGTTCAGAGAGGAATTGCCTGGTATTTTGGCGCTGGACTGACCGTAATAGGCGGGATCAGACTGATATACAACAGGAAAGTTCTACTCTGTGAAAAGCATTACTGGGCTAAAAAGTTGCACCCAGGTGGTAAATCGCCATAGAACAGGCTAACAATGTTATTGAGCCAATTGTTCGATCCTGTGAGTGCACTTCTCTCTGTATGTATTTAGTCTCCCTATGGGAAAAAGGGGCAACCAGACGTGGACTCCTTGCTCAGTGTGCTTAGAGGAATATAGCTACACCTCACTGACGAGGCCCAATGAAGGCCGAAACGATCGTCTGGGGTTGCTGTGTTCCTTGTTCAGAGAGGAATTGCCTGGTATTTCGGCGCTGGACTGACCGTAATAGGCGGGATCAGACTGATATACAACAGGAAAGTTCTACTCTGTGAAAAGCATTACTGGGCTAAAAAGTTGCACCCAGGTGGTAAATCGCCATAGAACAGGCTAACAATGTTATTGAGCCAGTTGTTCGATCCTGTGAGTGCACTTCTCTCTGTATGTATTTAGTCTCCCTATGGGAAAAAGGGGCAACCAGATGTGGACTCCTTGCTCAGTGTGCTTAGAGGAATATAGCTACACCTCACTGACGAGGCCCAATGAAGGCCGAAACGATCGTCTGGGGTTGCTGTGTTCCTTGTTCAGAGAGGAATTGCCTGGTATTTCGGCGCTGGACTGACCGTAATAGGCGGGACCAGACTGATATACAACAGGAAAGTTCTACTCTGTGAAAAGCATTACTGGGCTAAAAAGTTGCACCCAGGTGGTAAATCGCCATAGAACAGGCTAACAATGTTATTGAGCCAGTTGTTCGATCCTGTGAGTGCACTTCTCTCTGTATATATATATATATATATATATATATATATATATATATATATATATTGTTTTGATAAGTAAAAAAAAAGGCTCTATCTCTGTTTAAATGAAGTGACAGGAAAAATGAAAGAATGTTGGCTGTGCGCGCAGACAAAAGAATTCACCTGGATGCAGTGAAGCATCCGCCCTGTCATTTTCGAAATCCACCTGGATACAGCGTAGGTAAACCTGTAGCCTTTAAAAAAAAAACACTCAAACGCCCGCACCAAATAAGTAAAAACATGTAAATGCCCGCAAGAAATAAAAATAAAAACAAGTACCCGCCCGCACAAAATATAACAAAAAAAACTAACCCCCTGCACGAAGTATTAACAAACATCTAAACGGTCAACCCCCACATCGCAAAACAATAAAGTAATGAACCCCTAATCAGCAAATAACATAGTTAAAATATTAACCCATAACCACCAACCACCCACATCACAATAAGCCTAATTAACCTATTAACCCCTAAACCACCAAACACCCACATCGCAATAACCCTAATTAACCTATTAACCCCTAAACCACCAACCCCCCACATTGCAATAACCCTAATTAATATATTAACCCCTAAACCGCCAACTCCACCACAAAGCAAATAACTAATTTAATTAGTAAGCCCCCTAACCTAACACCCCCTAAATTACAATTAAAATTTTAAAAAAAAACTAACTTTAAATTACAAAAAATAAAAAAGTCTAACATTACAGAAAAAAATAAACAAAATTATGAAAAATATTTTTTTTATAGCTAACCCTATGAAAATAAAAAAGCCCCTCCAAAATAAAAACACCCCCTAATCTAAACTACCAATAGCCCTTAAAAGGGCCTTTTGTAGGGCGTTGCCCTAGGCTAAACCGCTCTTTTACCTCTAAAAAATACTAAGTCCCCCCTAACAGTAAAAAGCCCCCACCCACCAAACCCCCCAAAATATAAAAACCTAACACTAAAAAACTGAACTAACCACTGCCCCTATAGGGGCATTTGTATGGGCATTGCCCTTAAAAGGGCATTCAGCTCTTTTACTGCCCTTAAAAGGGCAATCAGCTCTTTTTCAAGCTCAAAAAACCCTAATCTAAAAAAAAAAACACACCAAAAATTAAAATAAAAAAGCCTAAACCTAAGCCCCAAATAGGTACTCACTGTTCCTGAAGTCCGGCGAAGAAGGTCTTCTTCCAGACGGATCCATCATCGGCACGGAGCAGAGGTGCGGAGCTGTGTTCCCGATGCCTGGATCCTCAGCGGCAGTCCTCAACGCTCCTCCTCATGCAATCGTTCGTCGCATACTGAATATTGAATGCAAGGTACCCCATATTTATTGGCTATAGTAGTTTAGTATTAGCTTAGGGGGTGTTTTTATTTGGGGGGGTTATTTTTATAGGGGTATTAGTTTAGGTTTAATTTTTTTATTTTTATAGGGGTATTAGTTTAGGTTTAAATGTTTTATTTTGGATAGCTTTGTGTATTTTTTTCTGAAATTTGACTTTTTTATTTTTTGTAACTTTAGCTTGAGGGTTTGTATTTTTTAAACATAAACTGCCCTCTGGGCAGGCTTATCGCCTAGTATCTATATAAAATGTAAAATATAGGTTTATTATTGAAATCCATGTATAGAAAGTGTTTTAAATGGATGTGGTATGTGACAAGGTGTTTGACAGGGAAAGGTAAATATATATATATATATATATATATATATATATATATATATATATGTGTATGTGTTTATATGTGTCTGCATGTATACATGTTTACATATGCTATTTCAAGTATTTCTTGAATGCACCTTCTGCTTAAGCACGCTTTGGTTTAGTGCACAAGAACAGTGTTTTGTAGTGCGCCCCAAAAAGACTATGAGGAAAGGGGCAGCGCAGTCGCGCAATCTGATCTCCAGATGTTAGCACAACTAACATTGCATACTCTATCTGAATCATGAAAATGTAATTTTGGACTTATTGTCTAAAACTTAACCTTTTTGGTGTTGAGCCTTTGCCACACCTGAGTTAGAATATGTTTAGTTGTTGGCACTCATTGCATTTAAACATGAATCTTCTTTGTGGTACCCATACAAATCATATCTAGTTTTTTTTTTAGCGGACTAAGCATTTGCAGAAATACAAGAATACTGGAAAACACTACAATATGAAAAGTCCTAGGGGTCACTTTATTGTAGTGAGAGCGTGTTGTGATCAAGCCCAGTATTAATTAAAACGTTACATACTTCTGAAGCTGTATGTATGCTACAGTTTCACTTTTGATAATTACTTAAACATCTCCGTATGATAGAAGAGCTATTCTTCAAAGAAACCCTGCTGAGAACTAGATAGTCCTTTACATGCTTTAGAGATGATGAGCATCTGTGTTCTTCCCATATGGCCTGTCAGTATGTAACCTGTGAATAATACAGAAACCTAGACGTGTGTATGCAGAAGCAATTCTCAGAATTTTTCACGGGTTTCCCACAACTCAGTATATCATTTCCTTTATCTCTCAGACTTGGTTTCAGTAACTTGTCTGGGAAAGTATAGTATGTTGGGACATATACAAACTGTTTTAAACAAAGCTTTGTACACAGATAGAAAAATAAAAAATGCAGTTTTCAACAAGTAGTAGACAAAAATTCCAAAACCTCCTATATATTCATATTATTTAAAGAGATATTCTTTATACCATTTTAATTTTATCTAAAGAGATATTTTACTATACCATATACATTTTATTTAAATATATATTTTACTAAACCATAGTCATATTAATTAAAGATATATTTTACTATACCATATTCATTTTATTTAAAGAGATATTTTACTATACCATATTAATTGTATTTAAAGATATATTTTATTATACGATATATCAAAACCATAAAACAGTGGCTCACATAGCAAGAATATTTTTGGTTAAAACACTGCTCATTAAAAGCAACTTATCTATTCTAGCATAGCATTATCCATGGTCCGCTGTCTCGGGATCACACTTGACTCAGAACTCACATTTAACCCACATATACAAGTGCTTACAAAATCCTGCCTTTTACACCTACGCAACATCATTCCCTCATTTTGTCACACATTGATTATTGTAATCTACTTCTAAATGGCCTTCTAAAACACTGCCTCTCCTCCCTCCAATCTATAATGAATGCTTCTGCTAGACTCATCCACCTAAGTTGCCATCTACATCAGCTGCTCCGCTCTGCCAGTCTCTAAACTGGCTCCCCATACACTCCAGAATACAATTTAAAGTATTGACCCTAAGTTACAAAGCACTCAAAAGTCTAACTCCCAACTATATTTCCCCTCTCATCGTGAAATATTCCCCATCCCTTCCTCTTCGATCAACCTCTGACATACGTCTCTCCACTCCTGTTATTTCTATGTCCCACTCCCGTCTCCAAGACTGCTCGCGTGCTGCTCCTGTCCTCTGGAACTCTCTACCCCGCTCCTACTGTGTATAGCTTCAGACACTCCTTGAAAACACACCTATTCAGAGAAGCTTACCATCTCTCCACCATCTCTCATCCTAGCCAAACTAATACATGAACTGCCTGACTCACTGCAGCAACTACAACTGATGTGACAAGCAACCCCAACCTTATGTCTCTGCACCCTAAACCTGTAGACTGTGAGCTCTCTGGAGCAGGGCCCTCTTCCTCCTGTACTAGATTTTTTTAGTTTTGTTATGTTTTGTATTTATCACAAATCCTTGTCATTGTATACCCCTATCATTGTACCCAGCGCTATGAATTTGAATTTTACAGCGCTAAACAAATAAATGATAATAATAATAATAATAATGTAGGTAAAGGTTTTTTTTAAAAAAAATCTGTCTGTCTGTCTGGCTATATTTTTCACTCTTTTAGGAGAGGAAAATGTGTTGCATCATCTAATACATTTTAGAAGCTAAAGTTTTAGTGGTCAATATCGTAATTTATTCTATAGCATTCATGCTTTGGTAAATCCATGCATAATTTTTTATATAGATAAAGTGAGACAGAAGAAGGCGCCAACATAGTGCACAAATCAATAGGATCAGACACGCTAATTTGCTAGTTGAAATATACTCACAAGATGTCAGACACTTGAGAAGTGTCACAATGGCCTCCTGGACCCTCAGAGTCGTCCAGCTAACTCCCACTCCAGTGTGGTAAGGTGGTTAGTCGAATCCATCTTTTGTTTCAGGCAAGCTGTGTCGGCTTGGATGGTTCTCCGTACTGAAAACAGCTGACAGGACTGCAGTGAGCTCCGAATGCAGGTGTGGGATATATGTTCCCAAGATAGAGTCAATGCCAGGATATACGTGTACCGGGCACTTGTACCAAATGGTAAAGAGTAATAGATAGATAGTTAAAAGTACCAAAAGGTAAAGAGCAATAACTGCAAAATGATAAAGAAAGTTTGTGGCAAAAAGTCTCTAGTAGTATTAAAAAAGACTTTATTAAGCACAACGTTTCTCGGTTTGTACGCGACCGTTTCCTCAGGTGCAAAAAGTGTATATACACTTTAACTATTTAGTGTATATACACTTTTACTTTTAACTATCTATCTATTACTCTTTACAATTTGGTACAAGTGCCCGGTACACGTATATCCTGGCATTGACTCTATCTTGGGAACATATATCCCACACCTGCATTTGGAGCTCACTGCAGTCCTGTCAGCTGTTTTCAGTACGGAGAACCATCCAAGCCGACACAGCTTGCCTGAAACAAAAGACGGATTCGACTAACCACCTTACCACACTGGAGTGGGAGTTAGCTGGACGACTCTGAGAGTCCAGGAGGCCATTGTGACACTTCTCAAGTGTCTGACATCTTGTGAGTATATTTCAACTAGCAAATTAGCGTGTCTGATCCTATTGATTTGTGCACTATGTTGGCGCCTTCTTCTGTCTCACTTTATCTATAGAATTTCGTCTTGGGTCACCAACAGGATTCGGTTGAAGAAGCAGCTTGCCTTCCCATTAGCTGGATACGTACAGCAAAGATTTGAACTTTTAATGGACACTCCTGATACTAAGTATCTTTAGTTTTGTATTATATGCATATTGCCAGCATTATGTCTGCAGTATACTCTGGGATGAGTGCATAACGTCACCATTACCGGTTTGATTTTATGCAGTACACAGTATATCTAACTTACAATCTTAAGTTTATACTTTATTATATGCCATTTTTTATTGTATATCACGTTTTGTACACTACTTTAATTTAACCACTGGCGCACTGATTTTTAATTTTTGTGTTTTGTTTTTTATAATTCTTTATATATATTTGATGAGGGAGAGAGAGAGATAGAGAGAGATAGTTGAGAGAGATAGTGAGATAGAGAGGAGAGAGAGAGAGAGAGAGAGAGAGAGAGAGAGAGAGAGAGAGAGAGAGAGAAAGGAGATAGATAGAGAGAGGGAGAGAGAGAGAGAGAAAGAGAGAGGGAGAGAGAGAGAGGAGAGAGAGAAAGAAAGAGGAGATAGATAGATAGACTGATATAGAGAGAGAATGAGAGAATGAGAGGAGATAGATAGACAGATAGATAGAGAGAGAGAGAGAGAGAGGAGCAAGAGAGAGGGGAGAGAGAGAGACTGAGATATGGGGGTATATTTATGTAAGTGCGAGCGCACATGATACGATGTAGCGTATCATGTCCGCTGCACATCGATAAATACGCTGTCAGCATTTATCATTGCACCAGCAGTTCTTGTGATCTGCTGGTGCAATGCCGCCCCCTGCAGATTCATGGCCAATCGGCCGCTAGCAGGGGGTGTCAATCAACTCAATCGTATTTGATCGGGTTGATTTCTGTCTGCCGCCTCAGAGCAGGTGGACAGGTTATGGAGCAGCTGTCTTTAGACCGCTGCTTCACAATTTCTGTTTCCGGCGAGCCTGAAGGCTCTCCGGAAACAAGGGGCAAGAAGCTCCATACGGAGCTTAATAAATTGACCCCATAGATAGAGATAGAGAGCGAGAGAGAGAGAGAGAGAGAGATAGAGTGTAAGACTTTCTATGTGTATGGGCTTTACACAAAGGCCTCTATTTATCAAGGTCTGTCGGACCTGATCCGAGGTCCGACAGACCTCGCTGAATACGGCAAACAATACGCTCGCCGTATTCAGCATTGCACCAGCAGCTCACAAGAGCTGTTGGTGCAACGCCACCCCTGCAGACTCGCGGCCATTGGGCCGCCAGCAGGGGGGTGTCAATCAACCCGATCGTAATCGATCTGGTTGATTTCCGGCGATGTCTTTGTGACCCCTACTTCATAACTGCTGTTTCTGGTGAGCCTGTAGGCTCACCAGAAACACGGGGCATCAAGCTCCATTCGGAGCTTGATAAATATGCCCCAAAGGCTAGTCTTGGGTTAACTGCCAGAGTTCAAAGGACTGTGAGTTTTGCAGTGACATGGAATGTGAGAGTGCAGTCCATTTCTATGTTTTGTTTGTGTCTAGGGAAATTACAAATGGCCTGTGCTACTCTTGTTTGTATCTAAGCTTGTTTAATTGAAAGTATTCATTATGTGACTGTAGGTAGGCACCCAGGAAGAAATAAACTTTTTCCTAGTCCTGGGATTAAACCATTTGGCAAATTGCTGTAACTTGCTTACTAACTAACTAACTAACTAACTAACTAACTAACTAACTAACTAACTAACTAATAACAACACTTATTAAGCATATGGGTACTGAAGACATCAGTTGGTTAGGTTTTGCAAATGGAATTTTCCCCAATTCATCCATTATGCATGTCTTCAGCTGAGCAACTCTATGGGGCCTAGTTGTCTTATTTTGTGCTTCATAATGCACCACACTTTCTCAATCAGAGACAAGTATGGACTGAAGGCAGGCCATACTAGCACCCGCACTCTGCATACGCAACCATGAGCTTGTAATCCGGGCAGAATGTGGTTTGGCATTGTCCTGCTAGAAAATGCAGGGATGACCCTGGAAATGACAATGTCTGGGTGGCAGCATATGTTGCTCCAAAATGTATACATGTCTTTCTGCATTAATGGTGCCCTCACAGATGTGCGAGTTACCCATGCTATGGGCACTTACACACCCCATACCATGACAGACGCTAGCTTTTGGACCTGATACTGATAACAGCTTGGATGGTCCTATTCCTCTTTGCCCCTGAGAACACGGTGGCTGTTTTTTCCAAAAACTATTTGAAATGTTTACTTGTTGGACTGTCTCTCTCAGATGAGACCAAGCCCAGAGAAGTTGACAGTGCTTCTGGAAAATGTTAATGTATGACTTCTGCTTTGCATAGTAAAGCCTTAACTTGCATTTGTGTATGCAGCGGCCAATGGTGTGGACTGACAAAGGTTTACCAAAGTATTCCTGAGCCCATGTCAGTATATCCATTACAGACTAATGACGATTTTTGAGACAGTGACGTCTGAGGGATTGGGGATCACGCACATTCAGAAGTGGTTTTTGGCATTGCCCTTTATGCACCGATATTTGACCGGATTCCTTGAATCTTTTAATTATATTGTGCACTGTAGAAGGGGAAATGCCCCAAATCATACCGATTTGCCTCGACTCATCCTTGCTCTTAAAGGACTAGGCCTTTTTGGACTATGCAATGATTACTTGATTGCCTCACCTGTTTCACATCACCTTCTTATATTAACTTGTCACATCGCTATTAGTCCTAAATTGCCCCTGTCCCAACTTTTTTGGAACTTGTTGCAGTCATCAGATTTGAAATGAGTGTATATTTTCAAAAATACATTAAAATCACAAAGTAAAACATCAAATAATGTGGTAATAATGTGTTTTCAATATAGTACAGGTTGAATTGAATTTTCAAAGGACTCTTTTTGTTTGTTTTTGCTGCATTCTCCATACTGTCCCAAAAAGGGCTGGACTGACCTTGTTAGACGGGATCAGACTGATATACTTTAGGAAAATTCTTCTCTGTAAAAAGCACTATTGTATTTATAAACAACTTAGTTACATTGCCTAGATCTAAAACGTTCCTGCTCTTTTAAATTGGTATAATAGAATTAGTATTAGGACAAATAACATATATTTCTTGAAGAATATTAAGTACTAATTATGAAGAGATAAGTCACTTTTTAGAGTTCTCAATCTATAGCGAAAAAGTTCAAAATAATCAAAAAAACTCCAAAGTGTTAATTTTAAATATGGGTAATAACTTGAATTTAACTTTTCAGAAATTTTGTAAATATACCATGTTTAATATTACAACACTTTGGGTAGCTAGTAATATAAATCTAACAGCTAGATTATGGCATTGAAACGGTTCTTATACATTACTTTGTAATAGATCAAATTAACTATTTATTGAAATTATATTATATCCCCTGTACCTTTAAGTGTAAAAACTATGCAATTATCTTTGACCAATCATAGTCCAGTGAGGGCTTTTTAAATGGGTGCACTAATTGAGTTTTTAAGGACTATGAATACGGCTCACGCCGAAACATGTTAGTCTTTGTTGGCTAAGGGGAATGTTGTCCCATCGCCTTTTAATTTACTTACAATAAAGTCTAGTTTTTTATTACTTCGTTTACTGGCAATCTTCCTTTATGGACTCTTTTGAATATATTTTTGCCAGGAAGCCAGTAAACACCCTGCAGTGCCGTCTTTTTTCCAGCAGCACCGATTTACACCCTTGAAGGAGCGCATATACTATCTACACCTCTGCCTGCTATTACTACTACCTCTTCATTGGATTCCACTTCAGTACAATAGCCGGACTTTAGTTCTGTGAAAACCCCTAGCAACCAGTGCACACGCAACAAGGAGGCATGACCACATGTGACGTCATCAGTACCACGTGAATCGGGAGAATTGGTTAGCCGCGCAGTGTGGACAGACCAGTCTGGGAGCAGCAATACTACATGTTTGTAACGGGTAAGAAGCTTGGCATTTTACTTACCTGAATTGCTCAACTGCGAAGTGTGGACAGACCGGGATCTGGGAGCGACATAATTGCAAGCAGTATTGTGGTGAGAATACTTGTTACTATATTATTTATATATATCATTGGCACGGTTGGTATCCTAGGGGTTCTGAAGATATTGATAAGATGGAATGAAAGCATGTTGAGAGATTGCCTAAACAAAGCAATACCAGAAAATAAAGTGATTAATACATAGCATTGAAAGCTCTGGATATCCATCAATGGGGTGCTATTTTTACTGATTTCAAGGTGTGTAAATCACTATTGCTATATGAACTTGAGAGTTTATAATTTTTACATTTGTCATTTGACTGCTGGAATATAACTTCAAAACTACAGATGAGCATTTACTTGAGTGTCTGAGTGAGCTTTTCTTTGTTTTTTCTAAAAGAGGCTGCTCCCAGGTGGTAAATCACCATAGAACAAGCTACTGAGCTGTTGTTTGTTCCTGAGAGAGCACTTCTCTTTCTGTATGTAGTTGCAATATGACCATATGGAAGTCTGCCTAAGGGTGATGGGGGAAACCAGATGTGGACTCCTTACCCAGTGTGCTTACAGGAATATGGCTGCACCTCACTGACAAGACCCAAAGAAGGTAGAGACAATCATCTGGGGTTGCCATGTTTCTTGTTTAGAGGAGGATTGCCTAGTATTTCAGGGCTGGACTGACCTTGTTAGGCGGGTTCAGACTGATATACTTCAGGAAAGTTCTTCTCTGTAAAAAGCACTATTGGGGTAGAAGAGGCTGCTCCTATGTGGTAAATTGCCATAGAACAAGCTAGTGAGCTGTTTGTTCCTGAGAGGGCACTTCTTTTTTTGTATGTTTTTCCAATATGACCATATGGAAGTCTCCCTAAGGGTGATGGGGAAACCAGATGTGGACTCCTTGCCCAATGTGCTTAGAGGAATATGGCTGCACCTCACTGACGTGACCCAAAGAAGTTTGAAACTATTGTCTGTGGTTGCCATTTTTCTTGTTCATAGAAGGATTGCCTGGTGTTACTAGACTGGACTGCCTTACTAGGCGGGATCAGACTGATATACTTCAGGAAAGTTCTTTCCTGTGAAATGCAATATTGGCTGCTCCCAGCTGATAAAGCGTTATAGAACAAGCTACTGAGCTTTTGTTTGTTCCTGAGAGAGTGCTTCTCTTTCTGATATATTTCTATATGTATATATATATATATATGTATATATATATATATATATATATATATATATACAGTATATACATATAATATATTTAAAATTATTCAAACACATACATATACAGTACACACATAAATAAATACACACACAAACATATATTCATAGTAAAATAGTTGCTTAAGAAAATCCCATTGAAAGTGTAATAATTTAGTAAGCAATATCTACTATTACAAATAATTTGAGGCATCTCCATGGGTTACAAATTACAAAACAGCAGCTATAGATGCTAAATGCTAAAGAGCAATAGAAGAGAGGGTTAAAAAGCATTGCATGCATTGCCTGTCTGGCCTCACTCCCCTCTTTTTGCAGAGATAACGACTCACAGGAAAGCTTGACCCGCACAAGCTGCACCACTTAGAGGGAGCTGTGTTGCTGTGGGTCCCCTAAAAGTATGGGCCTACTAGCAGTGGCGACCCCAGGTGTCAGTATTGGCCATAATTGTAAAGTGTCCTCTAATCTGTGTGGGTTAAATCTCACTCATAACTCTGGAGGCAGACACAGAATTGTGCGCTTTCTGTGCAGGCTTGCATAAGTGAATTTGCAGCAGATTGTTAAGAAGCAGAAGTCATTAGACTGCTGTTTCCTTATCTATGTGCTAACTATTAGCTGGTGGTTTACAATCACCCCCTATAAAATGTGTGTGTGTTGTGTGTGTACGGTATATACATTTGCCGAAGCACTTCTTCATAGTTGACTAATGGAATAAACTTTTCGTTTTAACCACCAATAAGCAAACGCTACCCAGGTGCTAAACCAAAAATGGTCTGGCTCCTAAGCTTAAATTCCTGCTTTTCAAATAAAGATGCAAAGATAATGAAGAAAATGTGATAATAGGAGTAAATTAGAAAGTTGCTTAAAATTGCATGCTCTATCTGAATCAATAAATACAAAATTTGGGTTTCATATTCCTTTAAGCTGATGCTTTATAGGGAATGTGGGCAGACTTGTTGGGTCTATTGTTCTCATCTTCCATCAAAATCTAAGTTTCTGTGTTGATCTTTTAGTGCAAAAATACTTCATGATTATTTCTCTTTTATCTTTTAAGTCACTTTATGTATATGAAGAGTGTAGTGCAAAATAATTTGAGGTCGTCAAATCTGTTTAAAATTTAGGAGCCAGTAACATTATTTAGGAGCCAAGCATTCTTTTAGGAGCTAGAAAGTGTTTTTTATATATAGATATATGGAGAATACCCCCAAAAATTAGGAGCAAGGGGTACAATTCTAGGAGCCAGTGGCTCCCTGACTACCTGGGCCTCGACCATATATGCAGCGTCGCCCGCAAAAGCCGGCGACGCCAGATTTTGCACGATTTTGGTATTACATATACGGCGTAGCATACAAGTTACGGCCGTATATTTCAACCGTCCCTCGCAAATTTTTCCTCTCATTGGCTAACATGGGACCGCGTTGTAAATCGGTATCCAATATCCAGCGCAAGGCCTTACGTGGTGAAAATGGAGAAATCTTACTCCATTTTCACCTCGCCATAAAATGCAGCCGTAACAGGCCTTGCGCTTAGTATGGGAGCACCGTAACTCCATAAAATGCCTGCAAAAATAAACTAACACCTAACGCATGCACAATGTCTATCTACCTGTCAATCGCAACCCCCCACCGCAATAACTAATAACCCCTAAACCGCCATAGCCCACACCGCAATTAACCTATTTAAGTATTAACCCCTAAATCGCCATAGCCCACATAGCCAATTAAATGTATTAACCCCTAATCTGCTGCCGCCAACGTCGCCGCCACTATAATAAAGTTATTAACCCCTAAACCTAAGCCTAACCCTAACCATAACACCCCCCTAACTTAAATATTATTTAAATACATCTAAATAATATTACTATTATTAACTAAATTAATCCTATTTAAAACTAAATACTTAACTATAAAATAAACCCTAAGATAGCTACAATATAATTAATAATTACATTATAGCTATTTTAGGATTTATTTTTATTTTACAGGCAACTTTGTATTTATTTTAACTAGGTACAATAGCTATTAAATAGTTAATAACTATCCAGGCAGAAGAGGTCCTCCATCCGTGCAGAAGTCTTCATCTAAGCGGCATCTTCTATCTTCTTCCATCCGACGAGGAGCGACTCCATCTTGAAGACATCCGACGCGGAGCATACTTCCTGGCCGACGGACTAACGAAGAATGAAGGTTCCTTTAAATAACGTCATCCAAGATGGAGTCCCTTGAATTCCGATTGGCTGATAGGATTCTATCAGCCAATCGGAATTAAGGTAGGAAAAATCATATTGGCTGATGCAATCAGCCAATCGGATTGAAGTTCAATCCGATTGGCTGATCCAATCAGCCAATAGGATTGAGCTCACATTCTATTGGCTGATTGGAACAACCAATAGAATGCGAGGTCAATCCGATTGGCTGATTGCATCAGCCAATAGGATTTTTTCCTACCTTAATTTCAATTGGCAGATTGAATCCTATCAGCCAATCGGAATTAAAGCAACGCCATCTTGGATGAACGTCATTTAAAGGAACCTTCATTCGTCATTAGTCCGTCGGCCAGGAAGGATGCTCCGCATCGGATGTCTTCAAGATGGATCCGCTCCGCTCCAGATGGAAGAAGATAGAAGATGCCGCTTGGATGAAGACTTCTGCACGGATGGAGGACCTCTTCTGCCCGGATCGGATGAAGACTTCTGCCCGGCTGGAGGACCACTTGTTCCCGGATCGGATGAAGACTTCTGCCCGGCTCGGTGAAGACGACTCAAGGTAGGGTGATCTTCAATGGGTTTTTTTTAATGGGGGATTGGGTGGGTTTTAGAGTAAGGTTGGGTGTGTAGGTGGTGGGTTTTAATGTTGGGGGGGTTGTATTTCTTTTTTAACAGGTAAAAGAGCTGATTACTTTGGGGCAATGCCCTGCAAAAAGCCCTTTTAAGGGCTATTTGTAATTTAGTATAGGGTAGGGAATTTTATTATTTTGGGGGGCTTTTTTATTTTATTAGGGGGCTTAGATTAGGTGTAATTAGTTTAAACTTCTTGATTTTTTTTTATTTTCTGTAATTTAGTGGGGGGGGGTTGTACTATAGTTTATTTTATTTAATTGTATTTAATTTTAGGTAATTTAATTAATTTAATGATAGTGTAGTGTTAGGTGTAATTGTAACTTAGGTTAGGATTTATTTTACAGGTAAATTTGTAATTATTTTAACTAGGTAGCTATTAAATAGTAATTAACTATTTAATAGCTATTGTACCTAGTAAAAATAAATACAAAGTTGTCTGTAAAATAAAAATAAATCCTAAAATAGCTATAATGTAATTATTAATTATATTGCAGCTATCTTAGGGTTTATTTTATAGGTAAGCATTTAGTTTTAAATAGGATTAATTTAGTTAATAATAGTAATATTATTTAAATTTATTTAAATAATATTTAAGTTAGGGGGGTGTTAGGGTTAGACTTAGGTTTAGGGGTTAATAACTTTATTATAGTGGCGGCGACATTGGCGGCGGCAGATTAGGGGTTAATACATTTAATAGCCTATGTGGGCTATGGCAGTTTAGGGGTTAATACTTAAATAGGTTAATTGCGTTGTGGGCTATGGCGGTTTAGGGGTTAATAATTAGGCTTGTTGCATTGACGGTCTAAGGGTTAATACATTTATTATTAGTAGCGAGAGGGGGGATTGCGGATATAGGGGTTTTACATGTCGGGCTATTTTTGGGAGGCAGGTTAGACTGTTACGGGAGATTTGATATTGCCTTCACTTTTCTTAGGCGCCGGCAGTTTCTAAAGTGCCGTAAGTCACTAGCGAATTTTTAGTCCCGCTCATTTCTGGACATCGCTAGTTTATCCGACTTACGGCACTTTAGGAACTGCCGGCGGGGTATATGTAATACCCAGATGTGCAAGGTAAAATTACGGGTGGTGCAGGTTCCCACGCTTGCGCCGAAACCTACGCCGTATATGGGGTCGCGCCCCTGGTTTGTGGAGTCCTAATGTGAAAAAAATGTTATAAAATATTTTTGCACCTCACTGACCTATGAGAAATGCTTTTTAATCAACCTAAAATATACCAGATTTTTTTATTTATTATATAAAAAAGTTTATAAACCCATTCTTATTTGGTATATATTTACTCAGAAGATTAATAGCTTTAATATTTAGGAAGAGTTTTCATTGGTGGTGTTAACTATTTTAAGCTGGCCAAGAACCAATTAAATAATTGCTCAAAAAGATAAGAAGTATAAGAACTTTTGCCAGTTCACACAGCTGTTGGATTTTCATTTTCTCTTTCCCTTTATAACTAATATTCAGCTAGATTACGAGTTATGCGTGCTATAGGGAAATTAACAAATGCAAGAAAAGTTGCGTTATTTAACCCCCCTATAGCACAGCCATTACAAGTTTTTCAAAACCCGGCTTGTGCATGCGATATGGTGCATTTAAGCTCCATACCGCACAAAAACAAGCGCTGTTTTGATGTGCACGCTTTCCCCATAGAAATCAATGGGGAGAGCAGGTCAGAAAAAAGTCTAACACCTACGATCGCGGAAAGAAAAGCTCCGTAATGCAACCCCATTGATGTCTATACACTGTCAGAAAAAAATTGCAAAAATTGTACCTTTAGGGGTACAACAGCTTGTCACTGGGGCAGTACCCTCAAAGGTACACCTGCTGTACCCTTTAAAATGGGTACAAATTGGTACCCTCGCAGATTGTACCTTCCAAAGGCAAATATGTACCTTTGGTGAGTAGATTGGACCTCAGTCCTATGGTACCATATTGTACCTTCAAAAATTGGTGTAAATCTGGCCTTTTAAGGGTACTGCCCCAGTGACAAGCCCTTTGTACCTCATGATGGCATATTTGTACTCAACACAGCATACTACAAATGCTGTTCCATTAAGTTTATCATATAACATTCAAATATGCATTCAATTTGTACTTTTTCAGGCAGTATTACAATAGCCACACTGCAGCTTTAAAAAAAGTTTGTATACTTAACTGTAGCCATTCCAAAAACTGCTACAGAACCACCTGAAAAAGCAAGGCTAAACAACCAGCTCCAAAATAAACTATTCAATGTGTTTTGTATCACTCTGTACTAGACTCTAAAAACACCCATTTTAATTTAGGGTGACATGCCACATAAAACATTAATATATAGAAAACATATAGAAAACAACATAATAATAAAATATAACTCTAATGAAAAGAAGGGGGATTCGGGGGAGGGATAAACAATAAAACTCACAACCATACATTGTCACTCTATGCAAAATATATGCAAATGAATATATTTCCCTAGTACACACTTTGGTGATGAACCTACTACCAATAGATGGAGCTACACATGTCAAGGAACTTTCAACCAACAGATAGCGCTATGGCATGTTACACAATGTCCATGTATGTGACTGGGGAACGGTTACAATTTTATTTAATTTTTTTAAAAACTGGTTCTTAAACAGCTCTTGTTTATTTTATAGAGTTTAAAACAAAAATTTTTCTTTGTAATTTTAGTTAATACATTTGCTTTATGTTTAAGAGTTAACATCTTGATGCTCTAAATATAAACATTAAAATGTTAAGTGCTTGTTTGCCATTTTGAACTAGAAATACAGTATCATTGAATATATGGGTATTAAAGGGACAGTCTAGTCAAAATTAAACTTTTATGATTCAGATAGGGCATGAAAATTTAAGCAACTTTCCAATTGACTTTGTTCCCTTGGTGGTATTTTTGAAAAGCTAAACCTAGGTAGGCTCAAACTGATTTCTAAACCGTTGAAAACCGCCTCTTAGCTCAGAGCATTTTAAAAGTTTTTCACAGTTAGACAGTACTAGTTCATGTGTGTCATATAGATAACAATATGCTCACTCCCATGTAGTTATTTAGGAGTCTGCACTGATTGGCTAAACTGCATGCCTGTCAAAATCACTGAGATAAGGGGGCAGTCTGAAGAGGCTTAGATACAAGGTAATCACAGAGGTATAAAGTATATTAATATAACTGTGTTGGTTATGCAAAACTGGGGAATGGGTAATAAAGGGATTATCCATCTTTTTAAACAATAACAATTCTGGTGTAGACTGTCCCTTTAAGTATTTTTTTTGCTTTGCCCACTTCTTGCATATTACCAACAACGATTGAACATAATTATTTTGCTGTACAACATGTATTCTGCATTCATTTTGGGTAACTGACAGTTATGTGAATATGAATAATTGAGGTGTACAAATGATATGGACTTGCAGGGTTTGGCAGCCTTGAACCACCCATCCCCCTCAACATTTTAGTCACACAGGTGATTGTACATTTTTGGGGGGATTAAATGGTACAGACATGGACCCTTTGACAGTTGGAAACATATTTGTACCTTATTTACCGCTAAATGGTACATATTAGTTCCTTAAGGTGTAATTATGATCCATTGAGGGTACAACCACAGCAGTTGTACCCTAAGTGTTCACAAACGGACCCCAACCGTACCCTTTTTTCTGACAGTGTAGGGAAAAAAACCTAACCTTTAAACCTAGCACCCTGACATAAACCCTGAGTCTAAACACCCCAAATCTGCCCCCCACCGACATCGCCACCACCTAAATAATGGTATTAACCCCTAATCTGCCATCCCCAATATCGCTGCCACCTAAATAAAGCTATTAACCCCTAATCTGCCACTCCCGATATCGCTGCCACTATACTAAAGTTATTAATCCCTATTCCCCTGAACCCCAACATCGCCCACACTATAATAAATCTATTAACCCCTAAACCGCCAGCCCCCCACATCACAAAAATCTAAATTAAACTATTAACCCCTACACCTATCCCTAAACCTACCCCTAAACCTAACACCCCCTAACTTTAACATAATTACAATAGACCTAAACTAAAGTCACAATTATTAACTAAATAATACCTTAAAACTAAATATATACTTACCTGTGAAATAAAACCTAAGATAGCTACAATATAACTAATAGTATATTATATATATAATATTGTAGCTAGCTTAGGTTTTATTTATTTTTTTGCTAACTTCCTAGTTAAAATAAATACAAACTTACCTGTGAAATAAATCCTAAACTACCTTACACTAAAACCTAAAATTACAAAAAATAAAAAAACACTAAAATCACAAAAAAATACAAAAAACAAACGAAATTATCCAAAAAAATAAAAATTATTCCTATTCTAATACCCTTTAAAAAAAATAAAAAAGCCTAATCTAGAATAAACTACCAAGGGCCCTTAAAAGGGCCTTTTGTAGGGCATTGCCCTAAAGTTAACAGCTCTTTTCCTACAAAGCCCCCCCCCAAAACCCACAAAATAAAAAGAAATTAAAACCTAATCTACCCATTGCCCTGAAAAAGGCATTTAAAAGGGCATTTATCTCTGTTGCTGCCCAAGCCCTAATCTAAAAATAAAAACCCGCCCCAAAACGAAAAAAAAAAAAATTACACAAAATAACAAACAAATTATCAAAAGAAATAAAAAATATTCCTATTCTAACACCCATTTTAAAAAAAACACCCCAAAATAAAAAACCTAATCTAGAAAAAAACTACCAATGGCCCTTAAAAGGGCCTTTTGTAGGGCATTGCCCTAAAGATATCAGCTCTTTTTCTGAAAAAAATAAATAAATTACAAACCCCCCACCCCCCCAAACCCACAAAATAAAAAAACTATCTAAAAAACCTAAGCTACCCATTGCCCTGAAAAGGGCATTTGGATAGGCATTGCCCTTTAAAAGGGCATTTAGCTCTTTAACATGCCCAAACCCTAATCTAAAATAAAAACCCACCCAAAATACCCTTAAGAAAAGCCTAACACTAACCTCAGATGATCCACTTACAGTTTTTGAACTCCCACTTGAACGATCTTCATCCAGGCAGCGAGAAGTCTTCATCCAGGCGGCCTCTTCAATCTTCATCCCGGCAGCGAAGTCCTAATACAAGCAGCGAGAAGTCTTCATCCAGGTGGCCTCTTCAATCTTCATCCAGGTGGCATCTTCTATCTTGAGCCCGGCGACGCAGAGCGGGTCCATCCTAAAGACATCCGGCTTGGAGCATCCTCTTCATACGGTCGAAGAGGATGCTCAGCGCCGGATGTCTTCAGGATGGACCCGCTCCGCCCAGCCGGGATCAAGATAGAAGATGCCGTCTGAATGAAGATTGAAGAGGCCGCCTGGATAAAGACTTCTTGCCGCTTGGATGAGGACTTCGCCGCCAGGATGAAGATTGAAGAGGCCACCTGCATGAAGACTTCTCGCCTTCTGGATGAAGATCGTTCAAAAGGGACTTCAAAAACTGTAAGTGGATCATCGGGGGTTAGTGTTAGGCTTTTTTTTAAGGTTTTTTTTTGTGGGGGTTTTTATTTTAGATTAGGGTTTGGGCATGTAAAAGAACTAAATGCCCTTTTAAGGGCAATGCCCATCCAAATGCCCTTTTCAGGGCAATGGGTAGCTTAGGTTTTTTTTTAGAGTTAGGTTTTTTATTTTAGGGGGTTGGTTGAGTGGTGGGTTTTACTGTTGGGGGGTCTTTGTATTTTTCTTTTACAGGTAAAAGAGCTGTTTAACTTAGGGCAATGCCCTACAAAAGGCCCTTTCAAGGGCTATTGATAGTTTATTGTAGGCTAGGTTTTTTTTATTATTTTAGGTGGGCTGTTTTATTTTGATAGGGCTATTAGATCAGGGGTAATTGTTTTTTATTTTGGATAAATTTATTTTGGATAATTTCGTAATTTAGTGTTTGTTATTTTTGTAATTTAGTCTTTTTTATTTTTTGTATTTTGATACTTTGTAATTTTTAGAGTAGTGTTAGTTAGTTAGTTTAGTTTTATTTAATTGGTAGTTAGTTTAATTTTAGTTTAATAATTATATTAGTTCAATTGTTAGTTTTTTTAATTTGACAGGTAAGTTTTAAATTAATTTAAGATAGGGAAATTGGAATTTTAATCTAATGTTAGGGGGCGTTAGGTTTAGGGGTTACTAGTTTAATTTAGTTTATTACGATGTGGGGGGCTTTTGGTTTAGGGGTTAATAGTTTACTTTAGTATATTTCATTGTGGAGGGCTTGCGGTTTAGGGGTTAATAGGTTTATTATAGTGGTGGCGTTGTAGGGCTTAATAACTTTAGTATAGTGGGGGCGATGTGGGTGGACGGCAGATTAGGGGTTAATGATATTTAAATAGTGTTTGCGATGCAGGAGGGTGACAGTTTAGGGGTTAATATGTTTATTATAGTGGTGACGATGTCGGGGAACGGCAGAATAGGGGTTAATATTTTTTTAAAGTGGTGGCGATGTAGGAAGCGGCAGATTAGGCGTTAATAAATTTAATATAGTATTTGCGATGTGGGAGGGCCTCGGTTAACAGGTAATTTATGGGTTTAGTGTATTTTGTACCATTTAATTATGAGTTTTATGTTACAGATTTGTATTGTAAAAGTCATAACTACTGCTTTTAGATGGCGTTACGGATCTTGTCGTTTTAGGCTGTAACGCAGGTTTTTTTGCTTTACCGCAAAACTCTTAAGCGCTATGGGAATCCCATGAAAAAAAGTAATTTTTATGAGTGCGGTACTGACGTTGCGTTACAGGCTAAAAGGCTTGTGGTACAGCTATACCGACAAGACTCGAAATGGCTGCGGTGCTGTTTTAACGTTAAAAGACGAACTCACAACTCGTAATCTATCTGATTATGAACAATTTAACCATTTTTCTTAAAACATGTCTAACACATATATTTTGATTAAAATCAAATTAATATTTCTGGGAAGACTTTCTGTAAGATTTTGTAATGTCTCTGTGGTAATTTGTGCCCATTTAGCCAAAAGAGTTTGGGGGATATTTATCAAGCCATCAATCGCAAATACGCTGGAATTCCACAGCGTAATTGTGGCGAGCTTGATTCAACCTAGTTATCAAAGCCTACAGACCGGCAAAAGTTGAAATCTGTGACGTAACATACGATCCGCTGGTCTCAATCCGACACAAATCAATGCTTACGTCATTACAGATGTTCTGAATACACATTCGGCACTATTTGACACTTTTTCAAAGTTATCAAATAGTTAACCGGTACGCTAACGGCTATTCCAGCCCAGCGTACCTGGTTTTCAATCCGCCACCCTGGAGGCCATGGATGCCATAGGAATCAATGGGAGTCTGAAAGCAGCGAAAGCTCATGTTCGATGCTGCCAGATATCCCATTGATTTCTATGATATAAAACCAGTAACGTTTACATCTAACACCTTAACATAAGCCCGAGTCTAAACATCCCTAATCTGCCGCCCCGACATCGCCGCCACCTACATAATGTTATTAACCCCTATCCCGCCACTCCCCGACACCGCGGCAACTAAATAAAAGTTATTAACCCCTATCCCGCCGCCCCCGGACACGCCTCAACCTAAATAAAGTTATTAACCCCTAAACCTCTGGCCTCCAACATCACTACCATTAACTAAACCTATTAACCCCTAAACTGCCAGCCCCCCACATCGCCATAAACTAAATTAAGCTATTAACCCCTAAACCTAACAACCCGCTAGCTTTACATTAAAATTACAACATCCCTATCTTATAATAAATTAAAACTTACCTATAGAATTAAAATAAACTATATTAAACTATTAATTAACCTACCCTAACTATTATACTAAAATTAGATTAAACTAACAATTATATTAACTATATTACATATTAAAAACCCTAACCCTACTCAAATAATTTAAATCTACTATTAATAATTGCTAAATTACAAAAAAAAAATGCCAAGTTACAAAATAACCCCCCCCCTAAATTACGAAAAACAAACAAACCACAGTATCAAAAATAAAAATGAATTACACCTAATCTAATAGCCCTATCAAAATAAAAAAGCCCCCCCCCAAAAAAAAAAACCCAGCCTACAATAAACTACCAATGGGTCTTTTGCAATGCATTGCCCCAAATAAATCAGCTCTTTTACCTGTAAAAAAATACAAACACCCCCAACAGTAAAACCCACCACCCACCCAACCAACCCCCCCCAAATAAATAGCCTATCTAAAAAACCTAAGCTCCCCATTGCCCTGAAAAGGGCATTTGTATGGGCATTGCCCTTAAAAGGGCATTTAGCTCTTTTACATGCCCAGACCCTACTCTAAAAATAAAACCCACCCAAAAAACCCTTAAATAAACCTAACACTAACCCTGACAATCCACTTACAGTTTTTGAAGTACCGCTTGAAGGATCCATCCAGCCGGCAAGAAGTATTCATCCGTGCAGCAAGAAGTCTTCATCCGGGTGGCCTCTTCCATCTTCATCCATCCGACGAAGTCTTCATCCATGCGGCCTCTTCTATCTTCATCCATCCGGCACGGAGCTCCTCTTCAATACGGTTGCCACCATAAACTGGAACTTGAATGCAAGTGACGTCATCCAAGATGGCGTCCCTTGCAATTCTATTGGCTGAAGGGTTCCAATCAGCCAATAGGATTAGAGCTGCTAAAATCCTATTGGCTGTTCCAATCAGCCAATAGAGGTGTTGATTAACCTAGCGCTAGGTGTATGTCTGCCTATATTGCTCCTAAAATTAATGAGGTACCTAGCTACCCCAGAAAGATTTAATAATGAGATATAATTTAGAAGTGCACTAAAAAAGGCTGGGGCAGATTAGAGTAAAATGTGTGCAAAGTTCGTGGTTATATCTTAAAACATATATTAGTACAATCTTAAGTAGAATGCTGTGACTATTACAATGCTATGTCTATTAAAACATATTTATTCTGTATCTATAAAAAGAGTAGTATTTCACAGTGTTAAAATATATAACATGGATCCAAATATATAAAAAATATATAAAAACAGTACAATAAAAGACAATATAATAGAAATGATGAACGGACCACGTTAGTGGTATGGTTGGTTAGTCCCAAAAAAGAGAAAAGTCTGTGATGGAAAGTCTATAATAAATCCGTGTAGAATCCTAAAGTGATGTCGTGTTGCAGATAAATGAATTCACTATGTAAAAATATCATAAATCCGATGTCTTGAATAGGTGATAAAAGTGCAAAAATAAAAAATATATAAAATATAAAATGTAAAAAATTTAAAAGATGAAAAAGATGAAAAAAAGTGCAAAAATGCAAAAATCCCAAAAAATATCAATATATCAAAATATCAAAATTTGTATCAAAATATCAAATTTGTAAAAAAGTGTTTTTTATGTGAAAAATGTCTTAGATAGTGATTCCAAAAGAGGGTAATAGGAAATTCTACTGGAGTAAAGTAGTTCCTCCTGTGTGATAGTGTGAAACTTTCTAAAGACCCTGATGCAATATATCCTTTTCCAAATCCTTCAACAATAAACTATGAATGTCCCGTATTTGCCCTGATCCATAAATACAAGATGAGGCATCCTATATTAGCTCCTCCTTCTGGGTATGGCCTTGGTCAGCTTCTCAGTTACCCAGTGGCTGAAGTCTGTCCCTTGCATTCCTATTGGCTGAAATGTTCCAATCAGCCAATAGGATTAGAGCTGCTAAAATCCTATTGGCTGTTCCAATCAGCCAATAGGAATTGAACAGCTCTCATCCTATTGGCTGTTCCAATCAGTCAATATGATTTTAGCAGCTCTAATCCTATTGGCTGATTAGAACCTTTCAGCCAATAGGAATGCAAGGGACAGACTTCAGCCACTGGGTAACTGAGAAGCTGACCACACCCAGAAGGAGGAGCTAATCCATCTATTTTACCATTGAAAAAGCCCAGCCGTTGACCGGGGGAAACGCGTCAGGTATCAGCTGACAGGTTGCAGATGCCACTATCGAAGTTACCTTGTCCCAGCAAGTCATTAAGTAGACTATCAGGGTCTCCGGAAAACCCTGTCAGACACTTATGGCTACAACAGCAATAGGCATTTTCATCTCAGCCTGCAGTGAGTGACGAGGAACACTGAGAAGTGAACGCTACACCTGAATGCCTTTTATTATATATATCTAGTAAGTGCAATTGCATTTGCATGTGTATGATCTTAATTAAAACCTTTCACTTGAGTCTTGCCTTGTGCGCTCACTTTTTTTCTTATTTTTTAGGAATGCAAGGGACGCCATCTTGGATGATATCACTTGCATTGAAGTTCCAGTTTAAGGCAGTGACCGTATTGAAGAGGAGCTCCGCGCCGGATGTCTTCATGATGGACCCGCTCCACGCCGGATGGATGAAGATAGAAGATGCCGTCTGGATGAAGACTTCTTGCCGTCTGGATGAGGACTTCGCCGGATGGATGAAGATGGAAGGGGCTGCATGGATGAAGACTTCTTGCTGCACGGATGAAGACTTCTTGCTGGCTGGATAGATCCTTCAAGCGGAAAAGTTTTTTTTGGGTGGGTTTTATTTTTAGAGTAGGGTCTGGGCATGTGAAAGAGCTAAATGCCCTTTTAAGGGCAATGCCCATTCAAATGCCCTTTTCAGGGCAATAGGGAGCTTAGGTTTTTTAGATAGGCTTTTTATTTGGGGGTTTGTTTGGGTGGGTGGTGGGCTTTACTGTTGGGGTGTTTGTATTTTTTTTTACAGGTAAAATAGCTGATTTCTTTGGTTTGTTTTTTTCGTAATTTAGTGTTTTATTTTGTAACTTTTATTTATTTATTTTGTAATTTAATTGCTAGTTTAATGTAATTTTAGTATAATAGTTAGGATAGGTTAATTCATAGTTTAATATAGTTTATTTTAATTTTACAGGTAAGTTTTAATTTATTATAAGATAGCGATGTTGTAATTTTAATGTAAAGTTATCTGGTTGTTAGGTTTAGGGGTTAATAGCTTAATTTATTTTATGGCGATGTGGGGGGCTGGCGGTTTAGGGGTTAATAGGTTTATTTAATGGTACTGATGTGGGAGGCCAGAGGTTTAGGGGTTAATAACTTTATTTAGTGGCGGTGGGGTCCGAGAGCGGCGGGATAGGGGTTAATAACTTTATCTAGTGACGGTGGGGTCCGGGAGAGGCGGAATTGGGGTTAATAACTTTATTTAGGTTGCGGCGGAGTCCGGGAGCAGCGGGACAGGGGTTAAACATTTTAGTATAGTGGGGGCATTTAGTGACAGGGTATAAATAAAGTTGGTAAAAAGCCGAATTTCAGCGAGATCGATGACTGCTAGTTAACATCAGTCCGATGCTCATCGCCCCGTACTTGGTGCGTGGCTTTTTGCCGGCTTTTTTTATAAATATGGAGATCGTTTTCAGGTCCGCAGCCACAATGTTAGGTGATGTTAGGCAAGCGTATTGGTGCCGGTGAATTCAGCATAGTTGAGGCTTTGATAAATATCCCCCTTGGTGTGGTCAGCAGTGATGTTGTACAAGAAGGTCAGTGTTCCCATCCATTCTAAAGGTGTTCAATAGGGTTGACTCTGTGCAGGCCACTTGAGATCCTCCACACCAAGCATATTAAACTTCATGGACCTTGCTTTGTGCAACCTATCTTCTGCTCAAGAGTTCTAATAAGAATGAAACAGTTGTACAGAAGTGGTTTTGTATTTGATGCACTTACCCTATTAAGGGGAGTGCTGTGTTTTACATAGTATTAGAAGCAAAAATCCTGAGATGTTGCATGTCTAATTTGCATATCTTACCCAGAATCCTCTGGTGCATTGGTTACAGTGTATACAGAGTATTTCTGGGTAAGGCAAGCGGGGATACTTGCCTAGATGTGCTGATTGCCTATGCAATAATTTCTGATAATATACTTTTATGAATTGGAGGATTTTAATCTCATGATTTTATCTCCACCATAATTTAAATTATATATATATATATATATAATAGCATATATATATAATATATGCTATATATATAGCATATATAACATAATTTAAATTATATATATATAATAGCAACTGCCAGGGTGCCAACGGTTAAATATAGTAGGTAAAAGGCACTCACTGGTCTTTCCAAAGTGTACTTTAATTGACCAAAGTGACGTTTCGGGGACACAAGGAAGGGGAGTGTGTTCCCGAAACGTCACTTTGTTCAATTAAAAGACCAGTGAGTGCCGCCTCTTACCTACTATATATATATATATATATATATATATATATATATATATATATATATATATATATATACACATCCATACAAAATAAGAGGGCACTCACAGGTCTTGATAATTTTTTTATAATTTATTCTCGATGCAAAAATCACATAATTTTGACTAAAATTTATGAGATTTTTGCACCGAGAATAAATTATAAAGATTATCAAGACCTGTGAGTGCCCTCTATTTCGTATGGATGTGTATAAGGATTGATTGAGGAGACAACCAGGCATTGCAGAAGTATAAGAAAGGTTGGAGTGCATGGATTGCAGAACATATACTGTATATATATATATATATATATATATATGTGTGTGTGTGTGTGTGTGTGTATATAGACAGGTATAGGTATATATAGATATATACTAATATCAATTTTAAAATGCATAGAACATTTTCCCCTGTGTGAAGAACATTGGAATGTATTATATTTACAGTAAATTCATAGTAAAACACATTATTAAATATTAATTTCATAAAAATATGTTTTCATATTTTCAGGTATTTGAGTGGAAAGGGCCCCAAAGTATATACACATATGTATGTATGCTAAAACAACACCACAAAACACATGTGAGTATGGTGCAAAGCAGCCCAGAAATAAGTATATATAAAAACAAAAGTTTAATAAAGTCCAACCTTATTAAAGATGATTTAATGTTTTTCGGCTCTGTGCTAAAAGATGGTCCACTTAACTTAAATATGTAATTATTATTATTATTATTATAATTATTATTATCGGTTATTTGTAGAGCGCCAACAGATTCCGCAGCGCACATTCAGGTTTATGTGTGCAAAAAACATAATTTTCCACAGACTGCATGTGCGGCTCCTTCAGGTAGATTTCTCCAAACTCTGCTACTAAATGGGGATCTGAAATGTAATCAAAGAAACATGTCAGATGTGACTAATGTAATAATAAAAAGGGCAAGTTCACACCAATGCACTTACTAGATAAGGAAAATTTAAATGCATGTCTCAAACAACTCAAACCACTACACCGTACTCTGATCTCTACTCTTGCAGGTAAACGGTTTTTGGAGTTGTGGCTGCTAGATAGATTAGCCGCTCGTCCTCCTGCAGCAGGCTACGGAAGCCCAGTGAGTAACTGAAACTTCTACAGTTTCATCCCTTCACTGAGACTTTATCAAGAAGGTATTTGCTGAACAGGTTTCAGTTGTTTGAGACATGCTTTTAAAGGGACAGTACACTGTAAAAATTTTTTTCTATTAATGTATTTTAAAGGACCTGTTATACCAACTGCAGAGTATAAAATATTTGAGAAATTCCATTTTCATGATTATTTGTGTATATAAAGTAGCTGATTTTGTGCTTTGAAACCACAGCCTATTACAATGGGTTGAACTTAAAGGTGATATCAGATCTCATTATGTTCTAAGTTTGTGTAAACAGATTTGCTTCCTTATCTTTTATTTGGCTGGAACACCAAAGCCCCAGATCAAGGGAGATTATCAGTGGTCTTGCATGTCTACCATTTTCTAATTATTGCTCCCACAGTTGATTTCTTCACACCAAGCTGCTTGCCTATTGCAGATTTAGTCTTCCCAGCCTGGTGCAGATCTACAATTTTGTTTCTGGTGTCCTTCGACAGCTCTTTGGTCTTCATCATAGTGGAGTTTGGAGTGTGACTGTTGGAGGTTGTGGACAGGTGTCTTTTATACTGATAACAAGTTCAAACAGGTGCCATTAATACAGGTAATGAGTGGAGGACAGAGGAGCCTCTTAAAGAAGAAGATACAGGTCTGTGAGAGCCAGAAATCTTGCTTGTTTGTAGGTGACCACCATAATATGCAAATAAATTATTTCCAAATCAGACAATGTGATTGTCTGGATTTGTTTCCACATTTTGTCTCTCATAGTTGAGGTATACCTATGATGAAAATTAAAGGCCTCTCTCATCTTCTTAAGTGGGAGAACTTGCACAATTGGTGGCTGACTAAATACTTTTTTGCCCCACTGTATATGTGTTTATATGTGTATATATGTATGTATATACATAAATAGACATATAAAAATAAATATACTTGAATACACATATGTAGATATACATACATACACATGTACAGTATATGTATGTATATATCCATTATATTCCTTTCCATTTAAATACCTTGTCATATTCCATATACCTTTATACCTTTTTTAATATTTATATTAATAATTTTTTATTATATAGTGTATATAATAGCGTAAAACTTTTAGCCCTAACCTTTTACTTGAGATCTTCAGTTTAACTAACCTGACGAGAGCAGTTTGTGTTCATGTGGTCGCATTTACTTTTCAATTTGTAATACGTGCGCAAGTTGATGCAGGTGCGATCTAGCTCTAATTATTTAGTACCTGAATATAGAATTATATAATTTTTTTAGAATGCATAATACAATGACAAATATGCATGTTGTTTTCATGTATTGTATACTATGATCTGTCCATTACATATAAACAATTTTATAGGCATTTTCCTGTCTTCTTCACTGCTCATTTTACTGTATTCTTACGCATTCTTCACTTCCATTCTAATCATTCATCTATTTTCCCTATTACTCTCTGTGTTGCTGTAATCTACAAGCCCTTGAAAGTGCTTTACAATTACTAGACCACTTTGAAGCTTGACTCCCTAACTTTTACTTATGCATCATCCCTCCCAACAATCATTATAGGAGACTTCAATAATCCAATCATATGATTCTGCTGCCTCCAGATTCCTTTTATTAGCAAACTCATTGGGCCTCTGTCAGGGGACAACATCTCAACCCAACTCTACTGACCTGGGCTTTGGTCATTGCTTAATTTCTTGCATCATCTTTTGCCTCTTTCTGACCATCATCTACTAACATTAAACATTATTTTAACAGCACCATCTCCCTTAGCTCCACCTAAAGCATAAACCTATAAGATATAAACATATATTGCAACTTAAAGGGACATGAAACCCAAAATTTATCTTTCATGATTCAGATAGAGAATACAATTTCAAACAACTTTCCAATTTACTTCTATTATTTAATTTGCTTCTTTCTCTTGTTATCCTTTGCTGAAAGGTTTATCTAGGCAAGTTCATGTGCAGCAGAGAACCTAGGTTCTAGCTGTTGATTGGTGGCTGCATATATAAACTGATGGTCATTGGCTCACCCATGTGTTCAGTTAGAAACCAGTAGTGCATTGCAGCTCCTTCAACAAATGATACCAAGAGAATAAAACAGATTAGATAATAGAAGTAAATTAGAAAGTTGTTTAAAATTGTATTCTCTATCTGAATCATGAAAGAAATTATTTGGGTTTCATGTCCCTTCAAGCTAGAAATGTAAAAGCCACAAAACTTGAACACAGAATAAAATTCACTTACTAGAAAATAAACGCATCAAAGCATTTCAAAAAGTCCCAAAGTTAGGCCTAGATTTAGAGTTCGGCGGTAAAAGGGCTGTTAACGCTCCGCGGGCTTTTTTCTGGCCGCACCATAAATTTAACTCTGGTATCGAGAGTTAAAACAAATGCTGCGTTAGGCTCCAAAAAAGGAGCGTAGGGCATTTTTACCGCAAATGCAACTCTCGATACCAGAGTTGCTTACGGACGCGGCCGGCATCAAAAACGTGCTCGTGCACGATTCTCCCATAGGAAACAATGGGGCTGTTTGAGCTGAAAAAAAACCTAACACCTGCAAAAAAGCAGCGTTCAGCTCCTAACGCAGCCCCATTGTTTTCTATGGGGAAATACTTCCTACGTCTGCACCTAACACTCTAACATGTACCCCGAGTCTAAACACCCCTAACCTTACACTTATTAACCCCTAATCTGCCGCCCCCGCTATCGCTGACCCCTGCATTACACTTTTAACCCCTAATCTGCCGCTCCGTAAACCGCCGCAACCTACGTTATCCCTATGTACCCCTAATCTGCTGCCCTAACATCGCCGACCCCTATATTATATTTATTAACCCCTAATCTGCCCCCCACAACGTCGCCGACACCTACCTTCAATTATTAACCCCTAATCTTCCGATCGGAGCTCACCGCTATTCTAATAAATGTATTAACCCCTAAAGCTAAGTCTAACCCTAACACTAACACCCCCCTAAGTTAAATATAATTTACATCTAACGAAATTAATTAACTCTTATTAAATAAATGATTCCTATTTAAAGCTAAATACTTACCTGTAAAATACATCCTAATATAGCTACAATATAAATTATAATTATATTGTAGCTATTTTAGGATTAATATTTATTTTACAGGCAACTTTGTAATTATTTTAACCAGGTACAATAGCTATTAAATAGTTAAGAACTATTTAATAGTTACCTAGTTAAAATAATAACAAATTTACCTGTAAAATAAATCCTAACCTAAGATATAATTAAACCTAACACTACCCTATCAATAAAATAATTAAATAAACTACCTACAATTACCTACAATTAACCTAACACTACACTATCAATAAATTAATTAAACACAATTCCTACAAATAAATACAATTAAATAAACTAGCTAAAGTACAAAAAATAAAAAAGAACTAAGTTACAGAAAATAAAAAAATATTTACAAACATAAGAAAAATATTACAACAATTTTAAACTAATTACACCTACTCTAAGCCCCCTAATAAAATAACAAAGACCCCCAAAATAAAAAATTCCCTACCCTATTCTAAATTTAAAAAGTTACAAGCTCTTTTACCTTACCAGCCCTGAACAGGGCCCTTTGCGGGGCATGCCCCAAGAATTTCAGCTCTTTTGCCTGTAAAAAAAAACATACAATACCCCCCCCCCCCAACATTACAACCCACCACCCACATACCCCTAATCTAACCCAAACCCCCCTTAAATAAACCTAACACTAAGCCCCTGAAGATCTTCCTACCTTGTCTTCACCATCCAGGTATCACCGATCCGTCCTGGCTCCAAGATCTTCATCCAACCCAAGCGGGGGTTGGCGATCCATAATCCGGTGCTGAAGAGGTCCAGAAGAGGCTCCAAAGTCTTCCTCCTATCCGGCAAGAAGAGGACATCCGGACCGGCAAACATCTTCATCCAAGCGGCATCTTCGATCTTCTTCCATCCGGTGCGGAGCGGGTCCATGTTGAAGCAGGCGACGCGGATCCATCCTCTTCTTCCGATGTCTCCCGACGAATGACGGTTCCTTTAAGGGACGTCATCCAAGATGTCGTCCCTCGAATTCCGATTGGCTGATAGGATTCTATCAGCCAATCGGAATTAAGGTAGGAATTTTCTGATTGGCTGATGGAATCAGCCAATCAGAATCTAGTTCAATCCGATTGGCCGATCCAATCAGCCAATCAGATTGAGCTCGCATTCTATTGGCTGATCGGAACAGCCAATAGAATGCGAGCTCAATCTGATTGGCTGATTGGATCAGCCAATCGGATTGAACTTGATTCTGATTGGCTGATTCCATCAGCCAATCAGAAAATTCCTACCTTAATTCCGATTGGCTGATAGAATCCTATCAGCCAATCGGAATTCGAGGGACGCCATCTTGGATGACGTCCCTTAAAGGAACCGTCATTCGTCGGGAGACATCGGAAGAAGAGGATGGATCCGCGTCGCCTGCTTCAACATGGACCCGCTCCGCACCGGATGGAAGAAGATCGAAGATGCCGCTTGGATGAAGATGTTTGCCGGTCCGGATGTCCTCTTCTTGCCGGATAGGAGGAAGACTTTGGAGCCTCTTCTGGACCTCTTCAGCACTGGATTATGGATCGCCAACCCCCGCTTGGGTTGGATGAAGATCTTGGAGCCAGGACGGATCGGTGATACCTGGATGGTGAAGACAAGGTAGGAAGATCTTCAGGGGCTTAGTGTTAGGTTTATTTAAGGGGGGTTTGGGTTAGATTAGGGGTATGTGGGTGGTGGGTTGTAATGTTGGGGGGGGGGGTATTGTATGTTTTTTTTTACAGGCAAAAGAGCTGAACTTCTTGGGGCATGCCCCGCAAAGGGCCCTGTTCAGGGCTGGTAAGGTAAAAGAGCTTGTAACTTTTTTAATTTAGAATAGGGTAGGGAATTTTTTATTTTGGGGGGCTTTGTTATTTTATTAGGGGGCTTAGAGTAGGTGTAATTAGTTTAAAATTGTTGTAATATTTTTCTTATGTTTGTAAATATTTTTTTATTTTCTGTAACTTAGTTCTTTTTTATTTTTTGTACTTTAGCTAGTTTATTTAATTGTATTTATTTGTAGGAATTGTGTTTAATTAATTTATTGATAGTGTAGTGTTAGGTTAATTGTAGGTAATTGTAGGTAGTTTATTTAATTATTTTATTGATAGGGTAGTGTTAGGTTTAATTATATCTTAGGTTAGGATTTATTTTACAGGTAAATTTGTTATTATTTTAACTAGGTAACTATTAAATAGTTCTTAACTATTTAATAGCTATTGTACCTGGTTAAAATAATTACAAAGTTGCCTGTAAAATAAATATAAATCCTAAAATAGCTATAATATAATTATAATTTATATTGTAGCTATATTAGGATTTATTTTACAGGTAAGTATTTAGCTTTAAATAGGAATCATTTATTTAATAAGAGATAATTAATTTCGTTAGATGTAAATTATATTTAAGTTAGGGGGGTGTTAGTGTTAGGGTTAGACTTAGCTTTAGGGGTTAATCAATTTATTAGAATAGCGGTGAGCTCCGGTCGTCAGATTAGGGGTTAATAATTGAAGTTAGGTGTCGGCGATGTTAGGGAGGGCAGATTAGGGGGTTAATACTATTTATGATAGGGTTAGTGAGGCGGATTAGGGGTTAATAACTTTATTATAGTAGCGCTCAGGTCCGCTCGGCAGATTAGGGGTTAATAAGTGTAGGCAGGTGTCGGCGACGTTGAGGGGGGCAGATTAGGGGTTAATAAATATAATATAGGGGTCAGGCGGGGTTAGGGGCAGCAGATTAGGGGTACATAAGTATAACGTAGGTGGCGGTCGGCAGATTAGGGGTTAAAATTTTTAATCGAGTGTCGGCGATGTGGGGGGAGCTCGGTTTAGGGGTACATAGGTAGTTTATGGGTGTTAGTGTACTTTAGAGTACAGTAGTTAAGAGCTTTATAAACCGGCGTTAGCCAGAAAGCTCTTAACTCCTGCTATTTTCAGGCGGCTGGAATCTTGTCGTTAGAGCTCTAACGCTCACTGCAGAAACGACTCTAAATACCGGCGTTAGAAAGATCCCATTGAAAAGATAGGATACGCAAATGGCGTAGGGGGATCTGCGGTATGGAAAAGTCGCGGCTGAAAAGTGAGCGTTAGACCCTTTAATCACTGACTCCAAATACCAGCGGGCGGCCAAAACCAGCGTTAGGAGCCTCTAACGCTGGTTTTGACGGCTACCGCCGAACTCTAAATCTAGGCCTTAGTCTCCATAGTCAGTGTCCTTAAGTCCTCTGCTGATGTCATGATAGAAGAAACTCAGCACGCTATGCTCATTTTTGCTCCTTGCAGACAAATTAGACTATGAGTCCTTGTGAAGGTCTGATGGTTTTGATCCTTTAAATGTACACAGGTAACAGGTAATACCTTTAATGGACATCTGATAAGGAATATAAATGCTTTCGTGGACAATAAGGTCCCTTCATCAGGCAAACAATGCCCAAAACATCCGCTTTTTCCTATGTCTATTGTTATTGATGGTCTCCTCTCTCTTATATCTAAGTTGCGGTTCTAGAACTTAACATTTTTGGGGAAGGCTTATTGGGGTGCTAATAAAGGTGGTGAACATAATACATGGAGCCTTTTGCAGTTTATTGAGGTGCTACATGTGTGTTTGGAGGTGCATAGCAACCTTCAGGACCCCCATAGACATGTCACTGTTCCAAGTGATTCCAACTCACTCTAAACATGTTTAAATTTGGACACATGTTCTGCAATATTGATGCGCATAAATGATTGCATTATTAACAGTATAAACAACATGACTAAACATATTGATTTGAAAAACATAAATCTCATTTTAATCTTGGCACAAAATAAAATATAATAAGCATATAAATAAAAATATAATATAATAAAATTGTTGTCGTCTCCCATTGGTGATTTTTAAATATATTGTTTTCAGTACATGTCATTTTTTAGCTATTTTTTTTTTTTTTTTTTTTCCATTCTTCAAAAAACATTTTTTTTCCTGTATTCATTTTTTTTTTTTAATATTCTATGAAATTGTGCCATGAGTTGGATTATTTTAATTTGGTTTTGTCCTTTGAGACAAAGAAAGAATGTTATGGATTTTTACAAGAAAATATCACCCAGAGAGCTTTCTGGTTTTAAAAGAATGTTCTTCTACAGCAATGAAACACCAACAGCAGTCTTCCAATAAAAAACATAATGAGTTTATTAAGCAAGTTAAGGACTCATTACACCACTTACAAACACAAAATTAACTACGTCATTTAGAGCTGAGCAAAGAATATTTAAAGTTAGAAATGACCATTTCTGGTCAAATAATAATTTGGAAATACACAAATACTTCTAGCAAACACTTTTTATGCGAAAGTCTATTACACTTACTAAATCCTTGTGTTTCCTTGTTATGATCTCCAAAAACACAATGCCTGGAGGCTTATATTCTGAGTATATATGTCCATTGTTTTAATATATGGAAAATAAAGAAGTTAATACACCACTGGTGGCTCCTCTGGATCTGTGATTTTTTGTAAAATCTAAGTTGGATGATTGATTGAGTCACAGAAGTAGCACTCACTGTGATAGTCTCAAAGCAGTTTAAAATTTATAAACAAATCTAAAACTCCTTTATGGCCTCTATTTATCAAAGTCTGGCTGGTGCAACGCCGCCCCCTGCAGAATCGCGGCCGCCAGCAGGGGGGTGTCAATCAACCCGATCGTACTCGATCAGGTTGAATTGCGGCGATGTCTGTCCGCCTGCTCAGAGCAGGCGGACAGGTTATGGAGCAGCGGTCTTTAGACCGCTGCTTCATAACTGCTGTTTCTGGCGAGTCTGAAGACTAGCCAGAAACACGGGCCGTCAAGCTCCTTTCGGAGCTTGATAGATAGGCCCCTATGTATGGATTACATTCCATTTTTTTTAATAATAATTATATAGTAGACCATAAAGTTCAGTTTTTTTTTAATAAATATTTAGTAGACTATAACGTTCAGTTTTTTTAATAATAAATATTTAGTAGACTATAAAGTCCAGTTTAAAAAAAAATATATATATATATATAGTAGACTATAAAGTTAACATCCTTGCTTGGTTAGCAATATTTTGATTATTCTAATACTGTATATGTAAGGTGTATTGTGTTTTTTTGTGCAGCCATTTTTTTATTTGTTGTTTACATGAAAATAAATTATGGTAGATTGTTAGATTAAGTTATTCTGTGTAAACCTTTGTGACCTCTCTTACTCTTTTTTTTCTTAGCTTCTTAGAACATTCTTATCATCCTATCCACCTATCTTATGTATTGTATAGGACTATGGACCCACTGTGCATAGAGCACAATTGTATTTCAATTTAAAGGGACATGAAACTGAAAATTATTCTTTCATGATCAAGATGGAGAATACAATTTTAAACACCTTTCTAATTTACTTCTTTTATCTAATTTACTTAATTCTTTTGGGATCTTTTATTGAAAAGCATAGCTAGGTATGCCCAGGAGCTGTGAGCTAGCTGCTGATTGGTGGCTGCACATATATGTCTCTTGTTATTGGCTAACCGATGTGTTTAGCTAGCTCTCTGTATTGCATTGCTGCTCCTTCAACAAAAGATACTAGGAGAATGAAGCAAAGTAAATTGCAAAGTTATTTCATAATGTATGTTCTATCTTTATCATTAAAGAAACATTTTGGGTTTCATGTCCCTTTCATTTTTTTATCCAAATATTTGATCAGGAACATTTTGGTCCACTTGCTTTTTCTATTCTCTCCTATTTAAAACTAGAATTTTGGACAGGACTTTCGCATAGGTTTAAATTGATTTATTAGGAAAGACTTTTAATCTGTATGCAACTAATAGATACACCAACATTGTTTTTTTTCCCTCATTGTGTGTGAAATTATTATGTTGTTGCATGCATAAGACCAATAGAAATGTGTCCCCCTATGGTAATTTAGACACATAGGCCTCTATTTATCAAGCTGTCAATCGCAAATATGCTGGAATTCCGCAGCGTATTTGTGGCGAGCCTGATTTGCCTTAGTTATCAAAGGCTAGAGACCGGCAAAAGTAGAATTTAGTGACGTAACATACGATCCGCCGGTCTCAGTCCGACACAGATCGATGGTTACGTCACTCCAGATGTTCCGAACACAAGTTCGGCACAATCTGACTACTTTTGGAAGTTATCAAGATCCTACCAGGTACGCTCGCCACTATTCCGACCCAGCGTACCTGGATGCGGCGGATGCCATAGGAATCAATGGGAGTCTGACAGCAGCGAAAGCTCATGTTCGCTGCTGCCCGATATCCCATTTATTCCTATGGAAAAAGTCTACACCTAACACCCTAACATGTACCCCGAGTCTAAACACCCCTAATCTGCCCCCCCCCTACACCGCCGTCACCTACATTATACTTATTAACCCCTAAACTGCCACTCCCGGACCCCGCTGCCACCTACATTATACCTATTAACCCTAATCTGACGCCCCCTATACTGCCGCCACCTGCATAAAGTTATTAACCCCTATCCTGCCAATCCCGGACCCCGCCGCAAATAAATAAATTGTTTAACCCCTAAACCACCGCTCCCAGAGCCCACCGCCACCTACGTTATATATATTAACCCTATCCTGCCCCTCCTACACCGCCGCCACTATAATAAAGTTATTAACCCCTAAATCTAAGTCTAACCCTAAACCTAACACCCCCTAACTTAAATATAATTTAAATAAATCTAAATAAATATTACTATTATTAACTAAATTATTCCTATTTAAAACTAAATACTTACCTATAAAATAAACCCTAAACTAGCTACAATATAACTAATAGTTACATTGTAGTTATCTTAGGGTTTATTTTTATTTTACAGGCAAGTTTGTATTTATTTTAACTAGGTACAATAGTTATTACATAGTTATTAACTATTTAATAACTACCTAGCTAAAATAAAAACAAAATTACCTGTAAAATAAATCCTAACCTAAGTTACATTTACACCAAACACTACACTATCATTAAAATAATTACATAAATTAACTACAATTAAATAAAACTAATTACAATTAAATAAAATTAACTAAAGTACAAAAAGAAAAACACTAAATTACAGAAAATAAAAAAAATTACAAGAATTTTAAACTAATTACACCTAATCTAAGCCCCCTAATAAAATAAAAAAGCCCCCCAAAATAATAAAATTTCCTACCCTATACTAAATTACAAATAGCCCTTAAAAGGGCTTTTTGCACGGTCATTGCCCCAAAGTAATCAGCTCTTTTACCTGTAAAAAAAGAAATACAACCCCCTAACATTAAAACCCACCACCCAAACATCCAACCCTACTCTAAAATCCACCCAAACCCCCCTTAAAAAAACTAACACTAACCCCCTGAAGATCACCCTACCTTGAGACGTCTTCACCCAGCCGGGCACAAGTGGACCTCCAGACCGGCAGAAGTCTTCATCCTATCCAGGCAGAAGAGGACATCCAGACCGGCAGAAGTCTTCATCCAGGCGGCATCTTCTATCTTCTTCCATCCGGAGCGGAGCGGGTCCATCTTCAATCCAGTCGACGCGGAGCCATCCTCTTCCATCAACGTCCTAACACTGAATGAAGGTTCCTTTAAATGACGTCATCCAAGATAACGTCCCTTGAATTCTGATTGGCTGATAGGATTCTATTAGCCAATCAGAATTAAGGTAGGAAAATACCTATTGGCTGGAATTCAAGGGACGCCATCTTGGATGACGTCATTTAAAGGAACCTTCATTCAGTGTTAGTACGTCGATGGAAGAGGATGGCTCCGCATCGGCTGGATTGAAGATGGACCCCCTCCGCTCCGGATGGAAGAAGATAGAAGATGCTGCCTGGATGAAGACTTCTGCCGGTCTGGATGTCCTCTTCTGCCCGGATAGGATGAAGACTTCTTCCAGTCTGGAGGTCCACTTTTGCCTGGCTGGGTGATGACATCTCAAGGTAGGGTGATCTTCAGGGGGTTAGTGTTAGGGTTTTTAAGGGGGGTTTGGGTGGGTTTTAGAGTAGGGTTGGGTGTGTGGGTGGTGGGTTTTAATGTTGGGGGAGTTGTATTTCTTTTTTTATAGGTAAAAGAGCTGATTACTTTAGGGCAATGCCCCGTAAAAAGCCCTTTTAAGGGCTATTTGTAATTTAGTATAGGGTAGGGAATTTTATTATTTTGGGGGGCTTTTTTATTTTATTAGGGGGCTTAGATTAGGTGTAATTAGTTTAAAATTCTTGTAATTTTTTCCCCCTGTAATTTATTGTTGCTGTTTTTTTGTACTTTAGTTAATTTTTTTTTAATTGTAATTAGTTTTATTTAATTGTAGTTAATTTATGTAATTATTTTAATGATAGTGTAGTGTTAGGTGTAATTGTAAATTAGGTAAGGATTTATTTTACAGGTAATTTTATTTTTATTTTAGCTAGGTAGTTATTAAATAGTTAATAACTATTTAATAACTATTGTACCTAGTTAAAATAAATACAAACTTGCCTGTAAAATAAAAATAAATCCTAAATTAGCTACAATGTAATTATTAATTATATTGTAGCTATCTTAGGGTTTATTTTACAGGTAAGTATTTAGTTTTAAATAGGAATAATTTAGTTAATAATAGTAATATTTATTTAGATTTATTTAAATTATATTTAAGTTAGGGGGTGTTAGGGTTAGACTTAGGTTTAGGGGTTAATAACTTTATTATAGTGGCGGCGGTGTAGGGGCGGCTGGATTGAAGATGGACCCCCTCCGCTCCGTATGGAAGAAGATAGAAGATGCTGCCTGGATGAAGACTTCTGCCAGTCTGGATGTCCTCTTCTGCCCGGATAGGATGAAGACCTCTGCCAGTCTGGAGGTCCACTTTTGCCCGGCTGGGTGATGACATCTCAAGGTAGGGTGATCTTCAGGGGGTTAGTGTTAGGGTTTTTAAGGGGGGTTTGGGTGGGTTTTAGAGTAGGGTTGGGTGTGTGGGTGGTGGGTTTTAATGTTGGGGGGGTTGTATTCCTTTTTTTTATAGGTAAAAGAGCTGATTACTTTAGGGCAATGCCCGACAAAAAGCCCTTTTAAGGGCTATTTGTAATTTAGTATAGGGTAGGGAATTTTATTATTTTGGGGGGCTTTTTTATTTTATTAGGGGGCTTAGATTAGGTGTAATTAGTTTAAAATTCTTGTAATTTTTTCCCCCTGTAATTTAGTGTTGTTGTTTTTTTGTACTTTAGTTAATTTTTTTTTAATTGTAATTAGTTTTATTTAATTGTAGTTAATTTATGTAATTATTTTAATGATAGTGTAGTGTTAGGTGTAATTGTAACTTAGGTTAGGATTTATTTTACAGGTAATTTTGTTTTTATTTTAGCTAGGTATTTATTAAATAGTTAATAACTATTTAATAACTATTGTACCTAGTTAAAATAAATACAAACTTGCCTGTAAAATAAAAATAAATCCTAAATTAGCTACAATGTAATTATTAATTATATTGTAGCTATCTTAGGGTTTATTTTACAGGTAAGTATTTAGTTTTAAATAGGAATAATTTAGTTAATAATAGTAATATTTATTTAGATTTATTTAAATTATATTTAAGTTAGGGGGTGTTAGGGTTAGACTTAGGTTTAGGGGTTAATAACTTTATTATAGTGGCGGCGGTGTTAATATATATAATGTAGGTGGTGGTGGGCTCCAGGAGCGGCGGTTTAGGGGTTAAACAATTTATTTATTTGCGGCGGGGTCCGGGATCGGCAGGATAGGGGTTAATAACTTTATGTAGGTGGCGGCGGTATAGGGGGATTAATATTAGGGGCGATTAGGGGTTAATATGTATAATGTAGGTGGCGGCGGGGTCCCGGAGCGGCGGTTTAGAGGTTAATATATTTATAATAGTTGCGGCAGGGTCCAGGAGCGGCGTTTTAGGGGTTAATATATTTATTATAGTTGCGGCGGGGTCCGGGAGCAGCGGTTTAGGGGTTAATAACTTTATTTAGTTGCGGGGGGCTCCGTGAGCGGCGGTATAGGGGGTAAAACAGTTTAGTATAGTGTGGGTGCTTAGTGACAGGCGAGCAAGAAAGCTGCGAATAAGCCGATGAGCAGCGAGATCGATGACTGTCAGTTAACAACAGTCCGCTGCTCATCGCACCATACTTGGTGCGCGGCTTTTTGACAGCTTTCTTGATAAATTTAGCGAAAGTATTCAGGTCCGTGGTGGCGATGTTAGGCGAGCATATTGGTGCCGGCGAATGCTAGAAAGTAGACAGCTTGATAAATAGAGGCCATAGCCTTGCTCACTTTAGAGCTGTGGTATTCAGCAGTTACACAATTAAGGCTCGTTTACGAGTGGAGTGCTATTTATCGCTCCAGCTAGCACGCTAACTGTGCTCGACTTTGGCTTTTTGCATGCGTTGAATACCATGTGTATTACAAGTTGTAAGTATAAAGTTTTTGCTTGCGTGCTACCCCAAAGCACAAAAAGCCAAATTCACAATATCGCAATCGTGTGAACCTATTCCCCCATACACGTCAATGGTGTGCGAAAAAGTGGGTGTAAAATCTAACAACCTACTTGCGTGCAAATCCTATCATATTTTCTCAAGTCGCTAACCCGTCATGAAATATTAATATTTCCAATTCCGATTTAATTCACATGGAAAAATATGTTTTATTTATTGATAAATACATATTTCTACACATATTTGATAGTATTTTGGTACAATATAAATCTGTGTGATTACATAAAAAGGGCGCTATAGAGCACACACAATCAATAAAGGAACGATAATAATGTGACAGTATGTCTAAAATGATAAAAATGCATGTATTCTATCTGCAAGTAGTCTTAAAATATTTAATATGTACATACAGTATAGTAGAATAGGGACGTCTCCCTTCAATTTCGCTAGCATAAAAGGTAATATCCTGTTCTTTCAGCTCAGGACAAAATAGTTAAAAACAATAGAGTCCAAATCTGAAAATAAAATGAACATAAAAAGCCACCTTATTTTATATATCCTTTAGACAATACGTATCAAGTAAGCCAAAAACAGACTGCTGTATCAGCGGAGATGCAGTGTCCCACTATTTTCCACAACAGTGCTTGTTATAGAACAGGAACCGTATCGGCTATACAGGGTGCGAAAAGACTGCTTAATGTTACCTCACCATGGTATGTATCATACCACACCAAACTGCAGTACCTCCTTGGAAGGGAGAAGTCCCTCTAAGCATTACTTGCTCTTTGAGTAGGGGTTTCCAGCTTCCCCGTTTGAGCAACTTGCGTGTGTGATTGGTAGTGCGGCTGATCACCTGACCTGTTGTAGTCTTCTGATTGGTCAAAAGTAATTTTCTTAGTTTAAGGCTTGTAGTTTGAAATCATATGTTACAGACTTGACAGATACTGGCTTGCAAATGTCACAGTGGCACCCCACAGTCCTTTGACGCGTTTAACCCGTTTTGTAGGGCTTTATCAAGATATAATACTGTGTATGGGGCCATCCATTTATATCATTGGGGTTTCTGTGATTGGTTGCCAGTTTTTTAAATTAAAGGTGGATTAAGGAAATAAACTTAACATATACATATAGTGAAGAAATTATTGTACATCTAGATCTAGAGATCAAAATAGAGAATTGGAATCTGAACACCTGCACCCATTTTAAGAAGGTAGATGCAAACAACTACATCCATGGAGATAGCTGCCATTTAAGGAAGTGAAAGGAAAATATACCATATAGGCAAACCCTGAAAATCAGGAAAAACTGTACGAAACAGATTATAATGATCAAGTAAGAATACTAGAGAAGAAATTCAATGAAAGAGGTTATAAAGATGACCTGATACAAACAGGAATCACAAGAGCAAAAGATATAAATAGGAAGAAACTAATAGAACCAAAGTTGAAATTACACCTAGAGATAAAAACTGTATAAATACCCCTTTTATTACTCATTTTAACAGTGATCACAAATTCATCAATAAGATACTTAGGAAACATTGGCATTTGATACAAGAAGATCCCTATATAGGTGAAAAGATCACACCCTATCCTAGAATGATTTTCAGGAAAGCCAAGAATCTTAAAAATATACTTGCCCCAAGTGAGTTTAGGAAAGAAAATAAAACCTCACATTGCAGGGACCTATACAGGGATAAGGTAAATGGGTTCTTCCCATGCTATACTTGCAAAGCTTGCAAATATGCAACTAAGACAAAAGATTTTACATCAGTCCAAACAGGAGAAAATTTTGACATAAAATAGATAAGAGATGCACTGACAAAGGACTCATTTATCTTAATGAATGTTCTTGCAAAATGCAATATTTGGGGGAAACAACACGCACTTTGAGGGAGAGGATTAGGGAGCATTTGAGTTGTATCAAAAATGGGAAACATGACACCTATATTTACAAACATTTTAGGGAATTTCACAATAATAATCCTAAACATTTGAAATTTTGGGGAGTTCATAAAGGGAAACAGGATTGGAGAGGAGGTAGTCTAGAGGATAAATTATTGTATAAGGAGGCGGAGCTAATATATAAAATGAAAACCTTACAATCTAAGGGATTAAAGTCAGAGATAGATGTAAACAGGTTCTTATAATTTGTGAGCCCTTAGGAGATAGGAGAATTGTATCTGTTTATTTGAGTATTTAAATGCACTTTATTTATGTCAATGAGATTAAGATAATATGAACCTCATTGGATGGATTTTATATTTCTATACCTCTTACACATTTTATGTAAAGTCTTCTGAGTGATATGATTATAACTTTAGATTATTGTTATTTATGCTTGTATGTTCCATATTCTAGATATACAGGAGATATGATCTACTTGTTTATACCACCTTAAATCGGTCAGCCATGAATCTCTTTAATCCACCTTTTTTTTTAAAACTGACAAACAATCACAGAAATCCCAGTGATATAAATTGATGGCCCCATACACAGTATTATATCTTGATAAAGCCCTACAAAATGGGTGAAACGCGTTGAAGGACTCTGGGGTGCCACTGTGACATTCTCAAGCCAGTATCTGTCAAGTCTGTAACATATGATTTCAAACTAGGAGCCTTAAACTAAGAAAATACTTTTGACCAATCAGAAGACTACAACAGGTCAGGTGATCGGCCGTACTACCAAGCACACACGCAAGTTGCACAAACGGAGAAGTAGGAAATCCCTACTTGAAGAGAGAGTAACACTTAGAGCAGAGCTTTCCAAACTTTTCATGTTGGTGACACACTTTTTAGACACAGTAAGACACAGTAATTCAGTTGTACTAGCAAACAGGAGAATAATCTAACTTGTTTTAAGAGAAATGGACAGATACATAAATTATATAATAACAAAATGTATTTACAAGTAACAGTATGTATGTGCAAGAATTAAAAAAAAAGTTTTAACACCAATAGCTACTTACTATTTGAATGGGATGTATGAGGTTGATGGGATGAACACAGTTTCTGAATATTTGGTGGAATATAAGATAGATACTCACATTTCATCATCAAGCATTTTAAGCTTCCACTTTCTATGCATATATCAAGAGCAGGATTAGCAATGCACTACTAGGAGCTAGCTGCAAAAAAAAACCACTTTGACTTCTGCTGAGCGTTTAAGCTGCCGCCCTCAGAGCTCCATGAGTCTGACTGACTACTGCCCGCACTGCAAACACACTGCTATCCCACTCACTGATTACACATGCATTCACAAGTCGATTGAGGAGACTCCACGTGCAGTCAGGAGCCAATGTGTCGCTACAGCCGCCAATGGGAATAGTTTCAGTTGCCACTGAGCTGCGCCAATAGGTTAATATGATCTGTGACTCACTAGGTATCAATCATGTGTTAACCATGTGATATGTGTAGCAGGCAGGCAGAAAGTCGGAAACCAAATAGAAAATTTAAAAAAAAAAATTAAATTCCAAAAAATTTGTGCTGAAGCAGGGACACACCTACACTAATGTGTCATGACACACACTTTGGAAAGCACTGGCTTAGTGGAAATACTCGATTTACCTTCCAAGAAGGAACTGCAGTTTGTCGTGGTCTTTTCGCACCCTGTATAGCCGATACGGCTCCTGTTCTATAACAAGCACTTTTGTGGAAAATAGTGGAACACTGCATCTCCACTGTCTGTTTTTTGCTTACTTGATACGTATTGTCTAAAGGATACCACTGACAAAGACTTGTCTGGATATAAAATAAGGTGGCTTTTTTTATGTTCATTTTATTTTCAGATTTGGACTCTTGTTTCTAACTATTTTGTCCTGAGCTGAAATGACAGGATATTTACCTTTTATACTAGCGATATTGAAGGGAGACGTCCCTATTCTACTATACTGTATGTGATATTTATCATGTATTGCTGCTATTGACTTTTATTAAATGTTTTAAGACTGCTTGCAGATAGAATATATGCATTTGTATCATTTCTGTCACACTATTATATTTCATTTATTGATTGTGTCTGATGTATAGCGCCCTTTTTACCTGTAATCACACTTATTTTGTTTTATGTTTTAAGCTAGTGAGGAGTGTATTAGAAAAGAGGCTAGAAACCCTCTGCACCTACCCTTATTTTTTACAATATAAATCTGTACCTATATATATATTTATAGATGGTTATTTATAGGTATAGATATATACAGATATATATAAGAAAATCTAGTTATAAATACTAAGTGAAGAACATTGGAATGTGAAAAATTTACAGTAAATACACAATTAAACACTTTATTAAATATGAAGATTGCATCAATATGATTTTACATGATTTCATCTACTTGACTGCAAAGGGCTCCAATACACACACACATATATATGTCTTTATATGTGTACATATGTATTTATATTTTTATATGTGTTTTACTGTATATTTACTGTACATATTTCACAATCCAATGTTCTTAACTTAAAATATAATGCATTTTACATGAACAGTATCAGTTGTATATAGAAAAATAAATATCATAATAAAAAGTACATTATTTTCTATGGCCTAGATTTGGAGTTTTGTCGGTAACGACCCGAAAAACTAACGCCGGCTTTTTTCTGGCCGCACCATAAAAATAACTCTGGTATCGAGAGTCCACATAAAGGCTGCGTTAGGCTCCAAAAAAGGAGCGTAGAGCATTTTTAACGCAGCTTCAACTCTCGATACCAGAGTTGCTTACGGACGCGGCCAGCCTCAAAAACGTGCTCGTGCACGATTCCCCCATAGGAAACAATGGGGCTGTTTGAGCTGAAAAAAAACCAAACACCTGCAAAAAAGCCGCGTTCAGCTCCTAACGCAGCCCCATTGTTTGCTATGCGGTAACCCTTCCTACGTCTGCACTTAACCCTCTAACATGTACCCCGAGTCTAAACACCCCTAACCTTACACTTATTAACCCCTAATCTGCCGTCCCCGCTATCGCTGACCCCTGCATATTATTATTAACCCCTAATCTTCCGCTCCGTAAACCGCCGCTAATTACATTATCCCTATGTACCCCTAATCTGCTGCCCCTCACACCGCCGACCCCTATATTATATTCATTAACCCCTAATCTGCTCCCCACAACGTCGCCTCCACCTGCCTACACTTATTAACCCCTAATCTGCCGACCGGACCTGAGCGCTACTATAATAAAGTTATTAACCCCTAATCCGCCTCACTAACCCTATCATAAATAGTATTAACCCCTAATCTATCCTCCCTAACATCGCCGACACCTAACTTCAATTATTAACCCCTAATCTGCCGACCGAATCTCGCCGCTATTCTAATAAATGTATTAACCCCTAAAGCTAAGTCTAACCCTAATACTAACACCCCCCTAAGTTAAATATAATTTAAATCTAACGAAATTAATTAACTCTTATTAAATAAATTATTCCAATTTAAAGATAAATACTTACCTGTAAAATAAATCCTAATATAGCTACAATATAAATTATAATTATATTATAGCTATTTTAGGATTTATATTTATTTTACAGGTAACTTTGTATTTATTTTAACCAGGTACAATAGCTATTAAATAGTTAAGAACTATTTAATAGCTAAAATAGTTAAAATAATTACAAATTTACCTGTAAAAGAAATCCTAACCTAAGTTACAAATAAACCTAACACTAGACTATCAATAAATTAATTAAATAAACTACCTACAATTACCTACAATTAACCTAACACTACACTATCAATAAATTAATTAAATACAATTGCTACAAAGAAATACAATTAAATAAACTAGCTAAAGTACAAAAAATAAAAAAGAACTAAGTTACAAAAAATAAAAAAATATTTACAAACATAAGAAAAATATTACAACAATTTTAAACTAATTACACCTACTCTAAGCCCCCTAATAAAATAACAAAGCCCCCCAAAATAAACAAATGCCCTACCCTATTCTAAATTACTAAAGTTCAAAGCTCTTTTACCTTACCAGCCCTGAACAGGGCCCTTTGCGGGGCATGCCCCAAGAAATTCAGCTCTTTTGCCTGTAAAAAAAAACATACAATACCCCCCCCAACATTACAACCCACCACCCACATACCCCTAATCTAACCCAAACCCCCCTTAAATAAACCTAACACTAAGCCCCTGAAGATCATCCTACCTTGTCTTCACCATACCAGGTTCACCGATCGGTCCAGAAGAGCTCCTCCGATGTCCTGATCCAAGCCCAAGCGGGGGGCTGAAGAGGTCCATGATCCGGCTGAAGTCTTCATCCAAGCGGGCCAGAAGAGGTCTTCCATCCGATTGAAGTCTTCATCCAAGCGGCATCCATCCGGAGCGAAGCGGCAGCATCCTGAAGACCTCCACCGCGGAACATCCATCCTGGCCGACGACTGAACGACGAATGACGGTTCCTTTAAATGACGTCATCCAAGATGGCGTCCCTCGAATTCCGATTGGCTGATAGGATTCTATCAGCCAATCGGAATTAAGGTAGGAATATTCTGATTGGCTGATGGAATCAGCCAATCAGAATCAAGTTCAATCCGATTGGCTGATCCAATCAGCCAATCAGATTGAGCTTGCATTCTATTGGCTGATCGGAACGGATCCGATCAGCCAATCGGAATTCGAGGGACGCCATCTTGGATGACGTCATTTAAAGGAACCGTCATTCGTCGTTCAGTCGTCGGCCAGGATGGATGTTCAGGATGCTGCCGCTTCGCTCCGGATGGATGCCTATTTATAGGTATAGATATATACAGATATATATAAGAAAATCTAGTTATAAATACTAAGTGAAGAACATTGGAATGTGAAAAATTTACAGTAAATACACAATTAAACACTTTATTAAATATGAAGATTGCATCAATATGATTTTACATGATTTCATCTACTTGACTGCAAAGGGCTCCAATACACACACACATATATATGTCTTTATATGTGTACATATGTATTTATATTTTTATATGTGTTTTACTGTATATTTACTGTACATATTTCACAATCCAATGTTCTTAACTTAAAATATAATGCATTTTACATGAACAGTATCAGTTGTATATAGAAAAATAAATATCATAATAAAAAGTACATTATTTTCTATGGCCTAGATTTGGAGTTTTGTCGGTAACGACCCGAAAAACTAACGCCGGCTTTTTTCTGGCCGCACCATAAAAATAACTCTGGTATCGAGAGTCCACATAAAGGCTGCGTTAGGCTCCAAAAAAGGAGCGTAGAGCATTTTTAACGCAGCTTCAACTCTCGATACCAGAGTTGCTTACGGACGCGGCCAGCCTCAAAAACGTGCTCGTGCACGATTCCCCCATAGGAAACAATGGGGCTGTTTGAGCTGAAAAAAAACCAAACACCTGCATAAAAGCCGCGTTCAGCTCCTAACGCAGCCCCATTGTTTGCTATGCGGTAACCCTTCCTACGTCTGCACTTAACCCTCTAACATGTACCCCGAGTCTAAACACCCCTAACCTTACACTTATTAACCCCTAATCTGCCGTCCCCGCTATCGCTGACCCCTGCATATTATTATTAACCCCTAATCTTCCGCTCCGTAAACCGCCGCTAATTACATTATCCCTATGTACCCCTAATCTGCTGCCCCTCACACCGCCGACCCCTATATTATATTCATTAACCCCTAATCTGCTCCCCACAACGTCGCCTCCACCTGCCTACACTTATTAACCCCTAATCTGCCGACCGGACCTGAGCGCTACTATAATAAAGTTATTAACCCCTAATCCGCCTCACTAACCCTATCATAAATAGTATTAACCCCTAATCTATCCTCCCTAACATCGCCGACACCTAACTTCAATTATTAACCCCTAATCTGCCGACCGAATCTCGCCGCTATTCTAATAAATGTATTAACCCCTAAAGCTAAGTCTAACCCTAATACTAACACCCCCCTAAGTTAAATATAATTTAAATCTAACGAAATTAATTAACTCTTATTAAATAAATTATTCCAATTTAAAGATAAATACTTACCTGTAAAATAAATCCTAATATAGCTACAATATAAATTATAATTATATTATAGCTATTTTAGGATTTATATTTATTTTACAGGTAACTTTGTATTTATTTTAACCAGGTACAATAGCTATAGTCATTTAAAGGAACCGTCATTCGTCGTTCAGTCGTCGGCCAGGATGGATGTTCAGGATGCTGCCGCTTCGCTCCGGATGGATGCCGCTTGGATGAAGACTTCAATCGGATGGAAGACCTCTTCTGGCCCGCTTGGATGAAGACTTCAGCCGGATCATGGACCTCTTCAGCCCCCCGCTTGGGCTTGGATCAGGACATCGGAGGAGCTCTTCTGGACCGATCGGTGAACCTGGTATGGTGAAGACAAGGTAGGATGATCTTCAGGGGCTTAGTGTTAGGTTTATTTAAGGGGGGTTTGGGTTAGATTAGGGGTATGTGGGTGGTGGGTTGTAATGTTGGGGGGGGGTATTGTATGGTTTTTTTTACAGGCAAAAGAGCTGAATTTCTTGGGGCATGCCCCGCAAAGGGCCCTGTTCAGGGCTGGTAAGGTAAAAGAGCTTTGAACTTTAGTAATTTAGAATAGGGTAGGGCATTTGTTTATTTTGGGGGGCTTTGTTATTTTATTAGGGGGCTTAGAGTAGGTGTAATTAGTTTAAAATTGTTGTAATATTTTTCTTATGTTTGTAAATATTTTTTTATTTTTTGTAACTTAGTTCTTTTTTATTTTTTGTACTTTAGCTAGTTTATTTAATTGTATTTCTTTGTAGCAATTGTATTTAATTAATTTATTGATAGTGTAGTGTTAGGTTAATTGTAGGTAATTGTAGGTAGTTTATTTAATTAATTTATTGATAGTCTAGTGTTAGGTTTATTTGTAACTTAGGTTAGGATTTCTTTTACAGGTAAATTTGTAATTATTTTAACTATTTTAGCTATTAAATAGTTCTTAACTATTTAATAGCTATTGTACCTGGTTAAAATAAATACAAAGTTACCGGTAAAATAAATATAAATCCTAAAATAGCTATAATATAATTATAATTTATATTGTAGCTATATTAGGATTTATTTTACAGGTAAGTATTTATCTTTAAATTGGAATAATTTATTTAATAAGAGTTAATTAATTTCGTTAGATTTAAATTATATTTAACTTAGGGGGGTGTTAGTATTAGGGTTAGACTTAGCTTTAGGGGTTAATACATTTATTAGAATAGCGTCGAGATTCGGTCGGCAGATTAGGGGTTAATAATTGAAGTTAGGTGTCGGCGATGTTAGGGAGGGCAGATTAGGGGTTAATACTATTTATGATAGGGTTAGTGAGGCGGATTAGGGGTTAATAACTTTATTATAGTAGCGCTCAGGTCCGGTCGGCAGATTAGGGGTTAATAAGTGTAGGCAGGTGGAGGCGACGTTGTGGGGGGCAGATTAGGGGTTAATAAATATAATATAGGGGTCGGCTGTGTTAGGGGCAGCAGATTAGGGGTACATAAGGATAACGTAGGTGGCGGCGCTTTGCGGTCGGCAGATTAGGGGTTAATAAGTGTAGGCAGGTGGAGGCGACGTTGAGGGGGGCAGATTAGGGGTTAATAAATATAATACAGGGGTCGGCGGTGTTAGGGGCAGCAGATTAGGGGTACATAAGGATAACGTAGGTGGCGGTCGGCAGATTAGGGGTTAAAACATTTTTTCGAGTGTCGGCGATGTGGGGGGACCTCGGTTTAGGGGTACATAGGTAGTTTATGGGTGTTAGTGTACTTTAGAGTACAGTAGTTAAGAGCTTTAGAAACCGGCGTTAGCCCAGAAAGCTCTTAACTACTGACTTTTTTCCTGCGGCTGGAGTTTTGTCGTTAGATGTCTAACGCTCACTTCAGAAACGACTCTAAATACCGGAGTTAGAAAAATCCCATTGAAAAGATAGGATACGCAATTTACGTAAGGGGATCTGCGGTATGGAAAAGTCGCGGCTGGAAAGTGAGCGTTAGACCCTATTTTGAGTGACTCCAAATACCGGCGGTAGCCTAAAACCAGCGTTAGGAGCCTCTAACGCTGGTTTTCACGGCTAACGCCAAACTCTAAATCTAGGCCTTAGTGAAGACAATAGGAATGTAAAATATGCGTCTTGGGCATCATGTTTCACAATTTAGATCTTAACACGGTCTGGTTAGTGCACATGTAAACATAGTATTCTTGTGGCATGTTATTGAAGTATTACATATATATATATATTAAAAAAAAAAACTTTAGAAAAATTATTAAATAACAATATATTCAATTGCGCTTGTGTGAACGCGTTTACTTTCAATTTGTAAAACCTGCGCTATTTCCGACACGCAAAAGCCCCCATTATAAACCCCTTATCACTCATGCACAACTGTTAGCACGCTACTTGTAACCTAGCCCTTAGATTGATCTTAGATCTTATTGGCCAGTTTACACAGCTATACAATGTAATAATTTTAATGAGATAATGTAGCATCGGTAGGAACTTCCATCATAAAAGGTAGCAAAGGCCACAATGAAACATTAATGTTAAAAACGGGTATCATGAGAATAAACACTCTTTTAATACACCTAAACGTAGTGCATATGATGTCCGACGATCAAAGACATACTGATTTTGACACAAGGGGCTGAAACTCTATGGGATGATCTTTAGTTACTTTATAAAATGTATATATATATATTTTTTCATATTCATCCCTCTCTGCTTTTGCTCTCTTCACATGCTGCTTGATTATGTTTTCTTGTAGGTTGTGGTCATATTGGAGTGGCAGGTGCTCTGTATCCATCTTTGTGCTTGGCTTTCCTTTGTTAGGGTGGATAGGAAGGGGTCAATTTATTAAAGTCTGGCGGACATGATACACTGTAGTGTATCATGTCCGACAGACATCGATGAATGCGGACAGCATATGGTGAACTGCTGTGCAATACCTCCCCCTGCAGATTTATGGCCACTAGCAGGGGGTGTCAATCAGCCTGATCGTATAGGATTGGGTGGATTGCTGTACACAGCCTCGGAGGTGGCGTATGAGTTAAGCAGCAGCGTTCTATAGACCACTGCTTCTTAACTCCTGTTTCCGGCGAGCCTAAAGGCTTGCGCGGAATCAGGGTGAATTGGCCCAATTCGGCCAATAATAAATTGACCCCGAAGTGTGGTATTTAAGGGAACGTTGGAGTTGGAAATTAGGTTCCTACCTCTCCATGTCTATGGTGGCAGTGCAGGCTTCCTACCCTGGTGCATCTGTAGGATGCCATTATGAATAGCATCCACGGGGTGCTGGTAAAAAACTCAAATTCGCTGTGTGTGTGCAGGGTTGTTTGTTTCTGTCCTCAGCCAGAGGTGTTTTTCGCTTATCTGCTGGGGTGTTTTTTTTAAGCATTCTGGACCTGCAAGTGACTGGCAACTGACTTACCACAGAGCTTCTGGAAAATCATTCTCTATGGGAAAGCTTAAAGGGACATACAGTGTTATACAACTTTCCAATTTACTTCTATTATCAAATTTGCTTAATTCTCTTTAGCCCAGATTTGGAGTTTTGCGGCCAAAGGGGTGCGTTAGCTACGCGTGCTTTTTTCTGGCCGCACCTTTTAAATACCGCTGGTATTTAGAGTTCACAGAAGGGCTGCGTTAGGCTCCAAAATAGGAGCGTAGAGCATATTTACCGCAAACTGCAACTCTCGATACCAGCGGTGCTTACGGACGTGGCCAGCTTCAAAAACGTGCTCGTGCACGATTCCCCCATAGGAAACAATGGGGCCGTTTGAGCTGAAAAAAAACCTAACACCTGCAAAAAAGCAGCGTTCAGCTCCTAACGCGGCCCCATTGTTTCCTATGGGGAAACACTTCCTAAGTCTGCACCTAACACCCTAACATGTACCCCGAGTCTAAACACCCCTAACCTTACACTTATTAACCCCTAATCTTCCGCCCCCGCTATCGCTGACCCCTTCATATTTTTTTTAACCCCTAATCTGCCGCTCCGTACACCGCCGCCACCTACGTTATCCCTATGAGCCCCTAATCTGCTGCCCCTAACACCGCTGACCCCTATATTATATTTATTAACCCCTAATCTGCCCCCCCAACGCCGCCGCCAGCTACCTACAATAATTAACCCCTAATCTGCCGACCGCACCTCACCACTACTATAATAAAGTTATTAACCCCTAATCCGCCTCACTCCCGCCTCACTAACCCTATAAGAAATAGTATTAACCCCTAATCTGCCCTCCCTAACATCGCCGACACCTAACTTCAATTATTAACCCCTAATCTGCCGACCGGATCTCGCCGCTACTATAATAAATGGATTAACCCCTAAAGCTAAGTCTAACCCTAACACCCCCCTAAGTTAAATATAATTTAAATCTAACGAAATAAATTAACTCTTATTAAATAAATTATTCCTATTTAAAGCTAAATACTTACCTGTAAAATAAACCCTAATATAGCTACAATATAACAAATAATTATATTGTAGCTATTTTAGGATTAATATTTATTTTACAGGCAACTTTGTATTTATTTTAACCAGGTACAATAGCTATTAAATAGTTAAGAACTATTTAATAAGTAAAATAGTTAAAATAATTACAAAATTACCTGTAAAATAAATCCTAACCTAAGTTACAAATAAACCTAACACTACACTATCAATAAACTAATTAAATACAATACCTACAAATAACTACAATTAAATAAACTAGCTAAAGTACAAAAAATAAAAAAGAACTAAGTTGCAAAAAATAAAAAAATATTTACAAACATTAGAAAAATATTACAACAATTTTAAACTAATTACACCTACTCTAAGCCCCCTAATAAAATAACAAAGACCCCCAAAATAAAAAAATGCCCTAACCTATTCTAAATTAAAAAAGTTCAAAGCTCTTTTACCTTACCAGCCCTGAAAAGGGCCATTTGCGGGGCATGCCCCAAAGAATTCAGCTCTTTTGCCTGTAAAAAAAAACATACAATACCCCCCCCCAACATTACAACCCACCACCCACATACCCCTAATCTAACCCAAACCCCCCTTAAATAAACCTAACACTAAGCCCCTGAAGATCTTCCTACCTTATCTTCACCATACCAGGTTCACCGATCCGTCCTCCGAAGTCTTCATCCAAGCCTCCGAAGTCTTCATCCAAGCCCAAGCGGGGGCTGGCGATCCATAATCCGGCTGAAGTCTTCTATCAAGCTGCGGCTGAAGAGGTCCAGAAGAGGCTCCAAAGTCTTCATCCTATCCGGGAAGAAGAGTAGATCCAGACCGGCAACCATCTTGATCCAAGCGGCATCTTCTATCTTCATCCGATGACGAACGGCTCCATCTTGAAGACCTCCAGCGCGGATCCATCCTCTTCTTCCGACGTCCAACTGAAGAATGAAGGTTCCTTTAAGGGACGTCATCCAAGATGGCGTCCCTCGAATTCCGATTGGCTGATAGGATTCTATCAGCCAATCGGAATTAAGGTAGGAAAATTCTGATTGGCTGATGGAATCAGTCAATCAGCTTCAAGTTCAATCCAATTGGCTGATTGGATCAGCCAATCAGATTGAGCTTGCATTCTATTGGCTGTTCCGAGTCTAAACACCCCTAATCTTACACTTATTAATCCCTAATCTGCCGCCCCGACATCGCCGCAACCTACATTATATTATTAACCCCTAATCTGCTGCTCCGGACACCGCTGCCACCTACATTATACTTATGAACCCCTAATCTGATGCCCCCAACATCGCCAACACCTACATTATATTTATTAACCCTTAATCTGCCTTCCCCAAAGTTGCCGCAACCTACCTATACTTGTTATTAACCCCTAATCTGCCACCCCAAACGTCGCCGCCACTATAATAAACATATTAACCCCTAAACGCCGCACTCCCGCATCGCAAACATTAGTTAAAGATTATTAACCCCTAATCTGCCGTCCCTAACATCGCCGCCACCAACCTACATTTATTAACCCCTAATCTGCCGCCCCCAACGTCGCTGCCACTATTCTAAATTTATTAACCCTAAACCTGAGTCTAACCCTAAACCTAACACCCCCTAACAAATATAATTTAAATAAATCTAAATAAAATTACTATAATTAACTAAATTATTCCTATTTAAAACTAAATACTTACCTATAAAATAAAACCTAAGATAGCTACAATATAACTGATAATTACATTGTAGCTAGTTTAGGGATTATTTTTATTTTACAGGCAAGTTTGTATTTATTTTAACTAGGTAGAATAGTTGCTAAATAGTTATTAACTATTTAATAAACTACCTAACTAAAATAAATACAAAAGTACTTGTAAAATAAAACCTAACCTAAGTTACAATTACGCCTAACACTACACTATAATTAAATTAATTCCCTAAATTAAATACAATTAAATACAATTAAATAAAATTAGCTAAAGTACACAAAACCCCCCACTAAATTACAGAAAATAATAAACAAATTACAAGATTTTTAAACTAATTACACCTAATCTAATCCCCCAAACAAAATAAAAAAGCCCCTCCAAGATAAAAAAAGCCCTACCCTACACTAAATTACAAATAGCCCTTAAAAGGGCTTTTGCGGGGCATTGCCCCAAAGTAATCAGCTCTTTTACCTGTAAAAAAAATTACAAATCCCCCCAACATTAAAACCCACCACCCACACAACCAACCCTACTCTAAAACCGACCCAATACCCCCTTAAAAAAAACTAACACTAACCCCTTGAAGATCACCTTACCGGGAGAAGTCTTCATCTAACCGGGCCGAAGTCCTTAACAAATCCGGCAGAAGTGGTCCTCCAGACGGGCAGAGGTGGTCCTCCAGACGGGCAGAAGTCTTCATTCAGATGGCATCTTCTATCTTCATCCATCCTGCGCGGAGCGGGTCCATCTTCAAGACATCCGACGCGGAGCATCCTCTTCTTTCCACGGCGACTGAAGAATGAAGGTACCTTTAAGTGACGTCTTCCAAGATGGCGTCCCTTCAATTCCAATTGGCTGATAGAATTCTATCAGCCAATTGGAATTAAGGTAGAGAAAACCCTATTGGATGATGCAATCAGCCAATAGGATTGAGTTGGCATTCTATTGGCTGATTGGAACAGCCAATAGAATGCCAGCTCAATCCTATTGGCTGATTGAAAAAAGAGGATATGCAATTTTTGTAAGTGGATTTGTGGTATTTCCAAAAAAGTGAGCGGTACACCTGTACCTGCAAGACTTGTAATACCAGCGGGCATTAAAAAGCAGCGTTGGGACTGGCCAACGCTGCTTTTTAAGCCTAACGCACAACTCGTAATCTAGCCGATAGATTTTGACTGCAGATAAGAACCATAGGCTCAACAAGTCTACCCAAAATTTCCTAAAAGTATAAACTTATCTAGCTTTCAGGATCGCCATAATCCAGTCCACTAGAGTGTTTATTATTACCCCTTCTAGTGGAAGTTTAGTCCATGAATCATTCACCCTTTCTGTGAAGAAGTACTTCCACAAATTACTTCTGAACACTAAGGGCTTGATTTATCAAAGCCCTACGGCTGCAAATTCTCACACGAACTTGCTCGCCGTAATTTAACAAGCAGCGGTCACCAGACCGCCGCTTCCCTAACCTCTTCGCCACCTCTAAGGTGGCAAAATTCAATCTCCACGGTCGAGTCCAACCAAGGAGATTGAAAGTTCCTGCCCGTGCGTGATTGGCTGTGCGCGGGCAGGGGGCGGGATTGCATGCAAGCGCAAAATTGCGCTTGTGTGCAATAGTGAATACCTGCAGGTAATTTTGCCCCGCCACAGGCGAGCTGAGGCATACAAGGGCGCATATATGCGCCCCTGTATGCCTCAGCTTTGATAGGTCTAGCCCTAAAGGGTATTTTCATAGGGGTGCAAACATTTACTGACAGCAATACACTCTCCGCATTTAACATTGCACCAGCAGCTCACAAGAGCTGCTGGTGCAATGCCGCCCCCTGCTGACTCGCGGCCATTCGGCCGCCAGCAAGGAGGTGTCAATCAACCCGAACGTAATCGATCGGGTTGATTTCCGGCGATTCCTGTCCGCCTCATCAGAGCAGGCGGACAGGGTTATGGAGCAGCGGTCTTTAGACCGCTGCTTCATATCTGCTGTTTCCGGCGAGTCTTAAGACTCGCCAGAAACACAGGCCCACAAGCTCCATTCGGAGCGTGATAAATGGGCCCCTATATCTTGAGTTAAGCAAACTCAGGTAAAATAATAAACTTTGAGACAACTCTCCAAGTTGGCTTTTCTGTAAATACAAATTGCTTGTGAAGTTTTCTAATACAAATGACTGGCATCTTTTAGGTTGACTAAAAAAAAGGTCTGTTAATCACAATCAAAGGGACAGTCAAGTCAAAATGAAACTTTCATGATTCAGATAGGGCATTCAATTTTAAACAGCTTTCCAATTTACTTTTGTCACCAAATTTGCCTTGTTCTCTTATTTTTCTTTGTTGAAGGCTAAACCTAGGTAGACTCATATGCTAATTTCTAAACCCTTGGAGGCCTCCTCTTATCTCAGTGCATTTTATTTGCTTTTCACAGTCAGGCAGAGCTAGATTATGTTTGTCACATAGATACCATTGTGCTCACTCACGTGAAGCCAGCACCGATTGGCTAAAATGCAAGTCTGCTAAAAGAACTGCGATAAGGGGGCAGTCTGCAGAGGCTTAGATACAAGGTAATCACAGAGGTAAAAAGTGTATCAATATAACAGTGTGGGTTATGCAAAACTGGGGCATGGGTAATAAAGGATCTTCTATCTTTTTAAATAATAACAATTTTCAAGTAGTCTGTCCCTTTAACTAAATTGAAACATACTTGTTAAATTTAACCAGCTTTAAAGGTAACATTTGGGAATTTAAATGGACATTAATTAACCCCTTTAACACATGTGATGACACAAGGCCGTCATCCACGCAATGCTTTTGTGGAGATGACAACCATGTGTCATCATCCGGGGGCTGCTTTCAGGAATAATCGCAGCCCCCCCTGCACTTACCAGGAACTATGAGGTGGCCAAGTAGTCCTGCATTTCAGGGAGATCTGGTAAAGAAAATGACGTCACCACACATAGGCTTGGTGACATTACGAAGCTCCGGAAACCAGGAAGTGCACGGTAGGAGCTGGATGGTAAGTGTTTAAACCCATAAATCTCTTTTTCCTAAAGACCACCACTTTTTAAAAAGGTACTTGCCTGCTCTTTCAAACAGTGTGGATCTTGGAGGTATAAAGTGAAACTGAAATAAAAAAAAATATATAAAAATAAAATAAAAATGTTAAAGAACTATATATCAAATTATAACAGGCCATCTAAAAAGGCCTAGAGACCCCCCATGCCCCTTATTTTAAAGCCCATAAGTCCCTATTTAAAATAAAGCCCTTATATGTCTTAATAATAGGGATGGGCGAATGTGTTTATATTCGAATTTGAATGTTAGAACGAACGTTATTGTAGAAATTCGATTTACATAATAGAATGTTGATAAGAACGAATATTCTTAAAAATTCGATTTTCGAATGTTATTTACAGTTTTCAAATGTCACAAGGTTACTATCAAAGCGCCAACAAAAATGAGGCAAGGTCTATGACTCTAATATTGGACTAAATAAATTTATTAAAATACATGTATAATCAATTGTCATCAAATAACAAAAACAATATTAAAACAATATTAAAAACAATGTTCCAAAAGTTAATGGTTTAACCCTGGTGGTTCTTTTTCAAGAACTATACTTGTTCCAAAGGTTAATGGCTTAAACCCTGGTAGTTCTTTTTCAAGAACTATACTTGTTATGCGGATATCGTCTATTCGGTTGTGAATAACATTGATTCACAGATATTTTATAACAATTTGACAATTTTAAAATTTGACAATTTTAAAATAATTAAATTCCCTCATGGATCCATGTTAACAGTCTAAAATATTGAGATTGTTCGTGGTTGACTAATTTGGTCTAATAATGTCCTGAGTTTACAACTGATAGTGTTATTTTACTCGGATGTTTTCTTTATCAGATATTGCTCACATCAGAGGCTCAAAACAGTAATTTGAACTCCCTAATATCCTGGGACTTTTCCAGTGTATCTGCAATTGAGGCTCTCACTCAGATCTTATGCTATGCTAGTTGATTAGTGTAAATGTGCGTTTTCACGCTTGTGTTGTTGAGTGAAATACCACAATTACGTGATGATCTTTCACTTCAAGGTTGCAGATAATAAGAACCGAGTAGAGTGGGCCTGTTAGGTGCAAAATTTATAGATGATAGTGTCGGTACCTTTCCGAGTGGATATTAATACACAAATTTATGTGAATTAAACCTAGTGCATAAAACTTGGTGATAAAACAAATACCTTAAAATACAAATGCTGTGACGAATGTAAAAAGCATTGTGATGGTGCTTTAAACAACCTGACAATTCAAAAATGTGTTTCAACCATTAAACAAACAATAATAAACAAACAAAAATGAACAAATTAATAACTGATGGTGCTCTTTAAATACGTAAAACTGGTGCTCCAGACCTAACAAATTTCCGTGTGCTACAGATATTCGGTTCACGGAATATTTAATCAACTTAACAGTGTCTATATAAATGGGCTTCTGTTCGTGATGTGAGTGAAATGGAGTGAATGTAATAACGTCTAAACAACTCCTCTCGAAAATCTTCTAAACAGTATATGTCCAAAGTATTTTCAGTGGATGATTAAATTCCCTGATGGATATATGTTCCCAGGGCCAGTGGATGGACTAATAATCCTATTCAGTGTGAGTGTCAGTCTTCAGTGTGTTTACGTTTCTTAGCAGATCTCTCCCTGCTGTAGTGGGCAATTCTGTGCAGAGCGGTCCCTCTGTAATAACAGAAATAACAATAGTGCAGACTGCCAAATGTGAATCTAAGGATTGAAAATACTCTTACCAGCCAACGCGTTTCGGTCGTTCCTCGACCTTTTTCAAGACTGGTTTGTGTTCATTAACTGAGATAGCTTTATACTACTTTTGCTGTGACCTTTTCGCGGTCCCGGAAGTGAATGTTCTAACTCGTCTATTCTATTATTTATTTTTCTCGTATTTAGCCGGTCTTTTTCTTTTCTACTTTATTACATAGTTTTCAAGTTTGTATCTTCTGAAATCGGTGTTTAGTTTGCTAACATACATCTCGTATGTTCTAATTCAAATTTGCCGGTTTTTCGTTGTTCCTATTGGTCAGTGAGAATTCTTTTTCCTTTACATGATTGGCTAATCGTAGGGGTGTGAGACAGAAAATTTACCGATTTTCCATCGTTGCTATTGGTCAGATAAACAGTGTTTCCCTTACATAATTGGCTAATGTTAATGTTAGTTTCCTTTACATGATTGGCTAATCGTGGGGGTGTGAGACAGAAAATTTACCGATTTTCCATCGTTGCTATTGGTCAGATAAACAGTGTTTCCCTTACATAATTGGCTAATGTTAGGGGTGTGTGATTTGTAATCGTGATACATCTCTTGTTTGCAGTGATTAATCTGACAACCCTCTTAAAAATGAGAATACTTCACTCTTTCTTTTTGTTTAGATGGGGTGCCCTAACTTATGGATATACCTTTGTTTTTCCATGTGTTTGTTAATGAGTTTTCACAGAGGCTATTAATAACTATAGTATTGTATAATGTCTTTTGTTTTACCACTTTTCCGGCTACTGGCTTTTCTTGTTTAATAAATCTTACTATCGTTTTGTTCTTCTATTGTCTTTTATTCCTTTCACTGATCTTATTTCTAATGTTAAGGACAATTTTATCATTTTAAAGTATGTAGTGTCTCTTATCTGCATTTAGAGTTTTGTTCCAATGAACATTGCAAACAATATTTGATCAAAGTTTCGTTTGATCTTTATTTTTTCTTTAACAAATTTTCCTTTTTCCATTATTTTCTGAATGTATTGAAGTGCTCTGTACTTCTTCATATACATTCTGTACTCCTTATTTTTCTTTGTTTTATGGATTATTCTATGCTTTGATCTAAAAAGTCAACTTTTGAGGAAGTATTTTCTGCACTTTTATATTTACAGATCTTGTATATAATATGTGAAGTAGACACTTTGTAATTGCTACTAGTTCCTATAATTATTTTCGGAACTAGTGTTTTAAAATTCAGGGGGTCACCCTTTAGTCACTAATGGATCACTTTTTTCGTGCTCCTTACTATTTGATGAATGGGTTAATAAATGGGATTTTTAGACAAGTTGGCAGGGCCATTATAAAAGGGGGACTATTTTCAAGAAGGTAATCTTCTCTTGGGAACGTTTTAGTCTCATATATTGTAATTCCTTCTATTCAAGATTTATAGTGGCTCTTGGACTTTGTTAAATAAATTATTGTGCAATTGAGAGGTCAAGTACTAGAATGTAGAGACATATGAATTTCTGTTTATTCCTTTTTCTATTTCGGATTTTTCTAGACAAGCTTGCTAATACGATAAGGTTCCTTCAGCATTTCGATGTTTCTTTTGTATTTTAATTTTCTCTCCAATTTTCTTGTTTATTGCAGTAGCTGGATTGCTATAATTTCTTTAAAGAAGGGAGTCCTTCTTTTCTTACAGAGGTTTTAGATGATTCCGATTTTTCAATCTCTTATTTTAGTTTAAATTCAGATGGTAGGATAAATCTTTCAAAGAAGGGGGTTCTTCTTCTCTTACATTTTTCAATCTTATATTTTGGTTTAAATCCAAATGGTGGGATAAAGCTTCAAAGAGGGGAGTTCTTCTCTTTCAGAGGTTTTTGATGATTCAGATTTTCCAATCTCATAATTTAGTTTAAATTCCAGAGGTGGGATAAGTCCTCTTTATTGTTTAACCCTCTTGGGTATAAACAATCCATATAGAAAATCCATTTGGATTCCTCTACCAGAAGTTTTCTTTCATGATCACCCCCTCTCCAGTTCTTTTGGACCTTTTTTATTCCTATATACTTTAACGAATTTGTCTCTCCATGATGTTTTTCAAAGAAGTGGTTGTAGAGGGCGGTTTCTTTGTTCAGTTTCTCAATACAGAGAAGATGCTCTCGTATTCGATCTTTCACTGGCCTTGACGTCTGTCCGACATATTGTAATCCACAAGGACATTGGAGCAGGTAGATTACATTCCTATCGTGACATCGAATCAATTCTTCAATTTTATATTTCTTCGTACTGTGATTAGATTTAAATTCTGTGGTTTTTATGCCACTTCTACATGATTTGCATGTGTTACATGGAAAAAAACCTTTTACCTTCTTCCCGAATGGATCTTTAATTGTTGGTGGTTTCTTTTTTTGCGTACTCGGTGCCAGCTTATTTTTTAGATTATTCGTCCTTCGGTATATAAAGGTAGGTTTTTCTGGAAGCTTCTCTCCTATGATGTCATCATCTCTCAATATACTCCAGTGTTTCCTGAAGATGTCTTCAATTAATCGGCTGTTTTGGCTGTACTCTGTAATAAATGGGACCTTCACCTTCTCTTCATCATTCTTTATCACCTTTTCTTTGTATTTCATCAGATTTTTTCTTTCTACAATTCTTACTTCATCTATTTTCTGGTCCAATAATGTTTCATTGTAACCTCTGTCAATGAACTTCGCCTTAATAATCTGGGCTTGTTCTTCCCATTTAGAGGGATCCGAACAGTTCTTTTTCATCCTAAGGAGTTGCCCTTTTGGGATGTTGCTTTTCCAGTTGGTATGGTGGCAACTAGTTTGGTGGACATAGTTGTTGCTGTCCACCTTCTTGAAAAATGTAGATGTTTCAATCTTCCCTCCCTTCACCTCTCTATTTAGATCCAGATAGGTCAATGTTGTTGAACTCCATTCATACGTAAAATGTAGGTTGACTTAATTTTTGTTCATAACACTGATAGTGTGTTCTAGGTCCTCTTGTGACCCTTTCCATATTAATATGATGTCATCAATGTACCGGCGATAGAGAACCAGGTCCGCGCCTGCTGGGCATGATTCCCAAAATATCTCTTCCCATTTTGCCATGTAGAGATTGGCATAGCTAGGCGCGAACCTGGTCCCCATGGCCGTACCGCAAACTTGTCTATAAAATTTTCCGTTATTGCAGAAATAGTTGTTATGTAATATATAGTGGATACTATCCAATATAAAATCACATTGATTAGTGGGAATTTCCACATCTTTTTCCAAATAGAATCTTACCGCTTTCAACCCTTCAATGTGGGGTATACTAGTGTAGAGCGCGGTTACATCGCATGTCACCAAGATGAAGTGACTTTCCCACTTTAGGTCTTCAAGTAGATTGATAATTTGGGTTGAGTCCCTTAGGTAAGAGGGATGTTCTTTAACATACCGCTGCAGATGCCTGTCCACATATTCAGACAGGTTACTACTCAGGGAACCTATCCCTGATATTATTGGTCTTCCTGGTGGTTTAGTAAGACTTTTATGTATCTTTGGAAGATGGTATATGATTGGTGTTCTTGGAAATTTCACATCTATATAGTTGCATTCTTTATCATTTAAAATACCATCTTCTTTAGCCGCCAAAAGTAGGTCCGTTAGTTTTTTCTTGTATACATTTGTTGGATCTTCTCTTAATCTTTGGTATGTGTTTTCGTCACTTAAGATTCTTTCAGTCTCCTCATTGTAGTCTGACCTATTCATCACCACAATTCCTCCACCCTTATCCGCTGATTTAATCGTGAGGTTGTGGTTCTGTTCTAGTTGCTTGATGGTTGCAAATTGTTTAGTAGTTAAGTTTTTGTTTTTTAACCTTAACTTTTTCAGATTGATGTCACGTATCTATCTGCACACTATTGTCTCAAACGTCTCCAATGCATTCCCTTTATGTGACAGGGGGTAGAAAGTTGATTTTGGCTTAAGTTCTGTGTGTTTGTAGCCATCTTCCTGTATTCTATATTCAAAATTCTTTGATCCATACCCTGTTCTTTCTAAGGGAGATTTTAGAAAGAACCTTTTAAGGGTCATTTTCCTTATAAACTCTTTTGTGCTTACAAAAGAGTGAAATTTGTCCAGGCTCTTAGATGGTGCAAAGGATAAGCCAAGTCCCAGCACCGATGTCTCATCTTTACTTAACTCATGAGAACTCAGATTGAAGATCCCTTTTGCGGTATCTTTCTTCTCTTGTTCATTAACAGTTCCATCTCTTTTCTTGTTTATTTTTGCCCCTCCTCTTTTCCCTCTGTGGTTCTTGTTTTTGTCCTTACTATTGGCTGGTTTTCTACCCATTCTTTGTGGTGATGATGGTCCAGTCCTAAAAAAGAAGGAGAATTGGAGAAAGATGGATGGGGTAGTTGTATATTCTGCGATGTTGGAAGCGTGGGCGCTTTGACTCCTGTATCTTTACTTTTATTGGATCTCTCCTCGTTGTTGTCTCCTTTCTTTATTTCCTTTGGTCTTTCCATATTTTGATTACTTATTGGTCTCTGTTGTTTCCTCGCTTCCCTCACTGTCTCAAATCTTTCCTCACTCCTTCTGTCATTTGTCCAATTTTCTTCATAGCCCCTTTTGTCATATGGTCTTCTTTCTCCGTTATCTCTTTTGTAGTGGAGAGGTCTTCCATCCCAGTGGTGGGGTCCTTTTGAATACGTTTGGTCTCTCCAATTTCTTTCTGGATAATCAAATGTGTTCCAATGTTTTTGTTCATATTTTTCTCCATATTGATATCCATATTGTCTTTTTCTTTCTCCATGAATACCTGGTGTATATGCTCTTCTTCCCCTTCTTGGTTCATTGTCTTTGTTCCACCTTCTTTGATCAAAAAACTCTTAGTTGCAGAGGTCAAATATAAAGGGGAAATCTCATTTCTCAGAAAATGCTTAGTTTTGAGACAGTGAGGGAAGCGAGGAAACAACAGAGACCAATAAGTAATCAAAATATGGAAAGACCAAAGGAAATAAAGAAAGGAGACAACAACGAGGAGAGATCCAATAAAAGTAAAGATACAGGAGTCAAAGCGCCCACACTTCCAACATCGCAGAATATACAACTACCCTATCCATCTTTCTCCAATTCTCCTTCTTTTTTAGGACTGGACCATCATCACCACAAAGAATGGGTAGAAAACCAGCCAATAGTAAGGACGAAAACAAGAACCACAGAGGGAAAAGAGGAGGGGCAAAAATAAACAAGAAAAGAGATGGAACTGTTAATGAAAAAAGGGATCTTCAATCTGAGTTCTCATGAGTTAAGTAAAGATGAGACATCGGTGCTGGGACTTGGCTTATCCTTTGCACCATCTAAGAGCCTGGACAAATTTCACTCTTTTGTAAGCACAAAAGAGTTTATAAGGAAAATGACCCTTAAAAGGTTCTTTCTAAAATCTCCCTTAGAAAGAACAGGGTATGGATCAAAGAATTTTGAATATAGAATACAGGAAGATGGCTACAAACACACATAACTTAAGCCAAAATCAACTTTCTACCCCCTGTCACATAAAGGGAATGCATTGGAGATGTTTGAGACAATAGTGTGCAGAGAGATACGTGACATCAATCTGAAAAAGTTAAGGTTAAAAAACAAAAACTTAACTACTAAACAATTTGCAACCATCAAGCAACTAGAACAGAACCACAACCTCACGATTAAATCAGCGGATAAGGGTGGAGGAATTGTGGTGATGAATAGGTCAGACTACAATGAGGAGACTGAAAGAATCTTAAGTGACGAAAACACATACCAAAGATTAAGAGAAGATCCAACAAATGTATACAAGAAAAAACTAACGGACCTACTTTTGGCGGCTAAAGAAGATGGTATTTTAAATGATAAAGAATACAACTATATAGATGTGAAATTTCCAAGAACACCAATCATATACCATCTTCCAAAGATACATAAAAGTCTTACTAAACCACCAGGAAGACCAATAATATCAGGGATAGGTTCCCTGAGTAGTAACCTGTCTGAATATGTGGACAGGCATCTGCAGCGGTATGTTAAAGAACGTCCCTCTTACCTAAGGGACTCAACCCAAATTATCAATCTACTTGAAGACCTAAAGTGGGAAAGTCACTTCATCTTGGTGACATGCGATGTAACCGCGCTCTATACTAGTATACCCCACATTGAAGGGTTGAAAGCGGTAAGATTCTATTTGGAAAAAGATGTGGAAATTCCCACTAATCAATGTGATTTTATATTAGATAGTATCCACTATATATTACATAACAACTATTTCTGCAATAACGGAAAATTTTATAGACAAGTTTGCGGTACGGCCATGGGGACCAGGTTCGCGCCTAGCTATGCCAATCTCTACATGGCAAAATGGGAAGAGATATCATGCCCAGCAGGCGCGGACCTGGTTCTCTATCGCCGGTACATTGATGACATCATATTAATATGGAAAGGGTCACAAGAGGACCTAGAACACACTATCAGTGTTATGAACAAAAATTAAGTCAACCTACATTTTACGTATGAATGGAGTTCAACAACATTGACCTATCTGGATCTAAATATAGAGGTGAAGGGAGGGAAGATTGAAACATCTACATTTTTCAAGAAGGTGGACAGCAACAACTATGTCCACCAAACTAGTTGCCACCATACCAACTGGAAAAGCAACATCCCAAAAGGGCAACTCCTTAGGATGAAAAAGAACTGTTCGGATCCCTCTAAATGGGAAGAACAAGCCCAGATTATTAAGGCGAAGTTCATTGACAGAGGTTACAATGAAACATTATTGGACCAGAAAATAGATGAAGTAAGAACTGTAGAAAGAAAAAATCTGACGAAATACAAAGAAAAGGTGATAAAGAATGATGAAGAGAAGGTGAAGGTCCCATTTATTACAGAGTACAGCCAAAACAGCCGATTAATTGAAGACATCTTCAGGAAACACTGGAGTATATTGAGAGATGATGACATCATAGGAGAGAAGCTTCCAGAAAAACCTACCTTTATATACCGAAGGACGAATAATCTAAAAAATAAGCTGGCACCGAGTACGCAAAAAAAGAAACCACCAACAATTAAAGATCCATTCGGGAAGAAGGTAAAAGGTTTTTTTCCATGTAGCACATGCAAAGCATGTAGAAGTGGCATAAAAACCACAGAATTTAAATCTAATCACAGTACGAAGAAATATAAAATTGAAGAATTGATTCGATGTCACGATAGGAATGTAATCTACCTGCTCCAATGTCCTTGTGGATTAAAATATGTCGGACAGACGTCAAGGCCAGTGAAAGATCGAATACGAGAGCATCTTCTCTGTATTGAGAAACTGAACAAAGAAACCGCCCTCTACAACCACTTCTTTGAAAAACATCATGGAGAGACAAATTCGTTAAAGTATATAGGAATAAAAAAGGTCCAAAAGAACTGGAGAGGGGGTGATCATGAAAGAAAACTTCTGGTAGAGGAATCCAAATGGATTTTCTATATGGATTGTTTATACCCAAGAGGGTTAAACAATAAAGAGGACTTATCCCACCTCTGGAATTTAAACTAAATTATGAGATTGGAAAATCTGAATCATCAAAAACCTCTGAAAGAGAAGAACTCCCCTCTTTGAAGCTTTATCCCACCATTTGGATTTAAACCAAAATATAAGATTGAAAAATGTAAGAGAAGAAGAACCCCCTTCTTTGAAAGATTTATCCTACCATCTGAATTTAAACTAAAATAAGAGATTGAAAAATCGGAATCATCTAAAACCTCTGTAAGAAAAGAAGGACTCCCTTCTTTAAAGAAATTATAGCAATCCAGCTACTGCAATAAACAAGAAAATTGGAGAGAAAATTAAAATACAAAAGAAACATCGAAATGCTGAAGGAACCTTATCATATTAGCAAGCTTGTCTAGAAAAATCCGAAATAGAAAAAGGAATAAACAGAAATTCATATGTCTCTACATTCTAGTACTTGACCTCTCAATTGCACAATAATTTATTTAACAAAGTCCAAGAGCCACTATAAATCTTGAATAGAAGGAATTACAATATATGAGACTAAAACGTTCCCAAGAGAAGATTCCCTTCTTGAAAATAGTCCCCCTTTTATAATGGCCCTGCCAACTTGTCTAAAAATCCCATTTATTAACCCATTCATCAAATAGTAAGGAGCACGAAAAAAGTGATCCATTAGTGACTAAAGGGTGACCCCCTGAATTTTAAAACACTAGTTCCAAAAATAATTATAGGAACTAGTAGCATATACAAAGTGTCTACTTCACATATTATATACAAGATCTGTAAATATAAAAGTGCAGAAAATACTTCCTCAAAAGTTGACTTTTTAGATCAAAGCATAGAATAATCCATAAAACAAAGAAAAATAAGGAGTACAGAATGTATATGAAGAAGTACAGAGCACTTCAATACATTCAGAAAATAATGGAAAAAGGAAAATTTGTTAAAGAAAAAATAAAGATCAAACGAAACTTTGATCAAATATTGTTTGCAATGTTCATTGGAACAAAACTCTAAATGCAGATAAGAGACACTACATACTTTAAAATGATAAAATTGTCCTTAACATTAGAAATAAGATCAGTGAAAGGAATAAAAGACAATAGAAGGAGGCAGAGCCAGCCGAGATCCAGCATGGCTGCAAAATTGTAGTGCTCCGTGTGGCATTCCCCATAAAACTATTCAGAGGGGCAGAAAACGATGTGAAGAGTGTCAACCCGACACGCAAAGCCAGTGGAATATACACAGCATCCACTTTCGTGACTATGAATGACTCTCGGCACTCCTGGCAGTGACAGAGGATGTACAGGGCGCGGATGAGGTTGTGGGGAGGCGCCATTTTTAATACCTACACTCGCATTCAGACACTGTAATAAGGGCCTATGAAAGCTGCAGCGGAACTAACAGAAAAGGCCACAAGACAATCTACCGCACCAAGGAGACCTCCGGTCGGGTCTGTTCCGACGGAGATCCTGACTGTTGCCATACAACAATTAATAGCGGGTAATCGGAAGCGGCCTACACTGCATACAAGCCTCTAAGAGAAAGGAAAATACAAGACCCGCCTGCAGTGCAACGCGCCGCGAACCAAGCAAACAAGGGGGTAAGCTAATATGACCCTGTGCTTCTAAAAAAAAATCCGACACACAAACAGATTCTGATTTCTTAGGAGCGGAGACCGGACCCAGAGGGCTCTCTAAAAGGGGTACGCAAATAATAGTGAAAAGACTCAATAGAAACTCAGCATTTCCTTTCCCCTGGGAACAATAATAAACTTTACTCAGCCATAATCCCTTTAAAATACCCCTTACCCACCTACCAGCCAAAACATATGGCACAGTAATTATTAACAACAACCTATAAGATTTACAGACACCGGTCATTCTCCACTTTAAGCTGAACACTTGGCAGAAATGACATCCAAAAGGCCCCCTAAAGGGGATAAAGTTAGCAAGGTAGCTGCAGCAACTGCCATTAAATTAAACTCTTATTTCAGGGCTGCTGACACTGCTGCTTCTGCTCAACCCAGTTCACCACAATCTAACAGTGACACAACAGAGGAAGATCCAGAAGCCTCAATACCAGACCCTAACCTCCCCATCACTAAAGCAGACATCCAATCTCTCCCAACCAAAGAGGACTTTGCATCCTTCATGAATCAAGTTAGCCAACTTATAAAGGAGAGTTTAACTGAAGTCAAAAAAGATGTGGTGGACTTAGGAAACAGAGTTCTCCAATTAGAAGAACATGCAGAGGAATTATCTGAACCAATTAATCTGCATGGCATGCAAATCCAACACCAAAGCAGTGAAATTAAAATGATGCAAATGCAGATTGAAGATCTAGACAATCGTGGGAGACGTCAAAATCTTAGGATCAGAGGAATCTCTGAGAACATTTCTGCTACAGCACTACCACAATATATACAGGACCTTTTTGACTCTCTTTTAGATAACAAAGAAAGCACCAGTATACCCATCGACAGAATGCACAGAGCTCTGAAGCCTAGACCCTCAGCAAAGGCGCCCCCCCGCGATGTCATTCTCCGCTGCCATAACTATAAAGATAAAGAAAAGTTGCTGGAAGCAGCAAGGAAGAAAGCTCCAATCCGCAGGGAAGGAGATGACATCCAGATTTTCGCAGACTTAAGCCCATTAACCCTCTCAAGAAGAAGAGACGTCAAATTCCTCACATCTCACTTAAAAGAGCACAACATCCCTTATCGCTGGGGATTCCCATTCGCCATCAGAGTGATTAAAGAAAACAAGGAAATTGTATACAAGGACCTAGAGGACCTGTCCTCCTTTTGTTCACAGCTGGGCATCCCCCCACCAAGACAAATCCCCCAGGCTCTGGACCAAATGGAACAAATGCCAACTGCAGAACCCACTACATCAAAACCTCAACGCCAGAAATGGACCACAGTTGGCAAGAAACGGAAAACAACCCCTTTAATGTCCTTCACCCCTCCATCTCACATTGTAGATCCCCCCTGAGGGGGCATATTCCAGAACTGGAACACAAAAATAATCACACTTGAATGCGTCTAACAGATGACTCTTTGCCTAAGTGGAGCTCTCCGCTCTCTACTATGTAATGCTCCAGGAGCACCTAGTTGGTGAACAGTTGTAGCCAAAGTTAAGCTTTGGGCTTATTCTGCCCTAGAGACATTGAAGAACTTTAAGATCCCTTGAAATATCCCTGCAACTTATGATCTCCCTTCATAAGAACTATCCTTCAGTAATTAATGGGGAATGAAAGTAGCACTAATTAAGTGCTACCCCTCCTCCCACATTTCTCTATCAGGAATCTTTTCTTTCCTGAGCTTAGAAATGTTAGTTAAATTTGTTAACATTGTTAAACTTGTTTGTAGTTTGTTGAAATGTTTGTTTAATTGTTCATTGTTCTATTTCAGTATCCTCACGAAGTTCAGATCGGTCCTCAGGTCCAGGCAGGTAACTGACGGTAGCTGTGATACATCCCTATGCTATCTAAGGCTCATGCAACATAACATAAAGGTAGAACCCCATCGCAATTTAGAGCGCTAGCTAACGGTAAGACACTTTAAACAACACTTTATAACACTGCGTAGGATCAGATACAAACATGGCACATAAAACAATTTTAATAGTCTCACAAAACGCCAAGGGCCTCAACTCTCCAACAAAAAGGTCGGTGGCCTTACAGTGGTTTAATAAACAAAAAAGCTCAATAGTGTTTGTGCAGGAGACCCACTTCTCCAAGGGGAAAGAACCTAAATTCCATAATAAAAATTTCCCACTCAGCTTTTTTAATTCTCATGAACACAAAAAAAGAAACGGTGTGGGCATTCTCATCCACCATTCCCTACCATTTGAACTCCTTCATACTGTATCAGATAACGAAGGTAGAATACTTATACTAATTGGTCTTATACATAATAGACCTATCACGTTGGTAAATATTTATGCCCCCAGTTCTCATAGAAATAGATTTTTTAACAAATTAAAAGTGATGATACAAGAAGTTCGCAAAGGCACAGTGATAATGGGAGGGGACTTTAACATGGTGCTAGACCCTCTCTTAGACTCAACCTCCACAAATGCACAGCGTCCACCTAACTCAGTATTTCACTGCATTAGACACTCAGGATTAGTAGATACATGGAGAACACAACACCCCACACAGCGTAACTACACATTTTACTCCTACCCGTGGGCAATGTACTCCAGAATAGACCATTTATACCTAGACCAAGCAAGCCTCTCCCTAATGACTGACACAGACATCACCCCGACGGCATGGTCTGACCATTCCATGATAAGCCTGAAAATAAATTGGCCAGACATGCCAATACACCCTTTTATCTGGAGACTAGATGCATATCTGATACAACACCCACCAACTACACAAGCTCTGACGTCCACTCTGACAGAGTACTTCAATCTCAATGCAATCCCAGAAACATCACCCCTTTCTGTTTGGGAAGCCCATAAGGCAGTCTTTCGGGGGGAATGTATTAAACACAAAGCACGACTCAAAAAACAATATGATAATTATAGGACACGCCTAACCGCAAAAATACACGACTTAGAAATACGACACAAGAACTCCCCCTCTAGGTCAACTACTCTCCACGAATTATCAGCCGCTAGAAATGAACTCAAAACACTCCTCTACTCAGAGGCCCAGAGGAAAGCATTACAGCTCAGAAAGAAATATTTTTATGAAGGCAACCGCCCAGGGAGAATTCTGGCGAACACTCTGAGGGATAGAGACTCCCTAACACACATACACAGATTAAAAACTCAACAAGGAACATACATCCAAGATAGTAAGGCTATAGCAACTCACTTTCAAAACTTCTATCACCATCTATATAACCTAAATGCTAAACATGACACGACACACATACAACAAACTATAGAATATATAGAGTTAGCGAACCTGAACAAACTATCACAAACCCAAATCTCAGACCTAGAGAGACCCATCACGTTATCAGAGATACTAAAAGCTATTAAAGATCTCCCAGTAGGGAAAAGCCCCGGTCCTGACGGCCTCACAAACCTTTATTATAAAACATATAAACAAATAATAGCCCCACACTTGCTGACACTTTTTAACGCATTAGATGGAGACATACAGCTCCCTAGAGATTCCCTAAATGCCCATATTTCAGTAATTTTAAAACCGGACAAACCACAAGACGACCCAGCCAGCTACCGCCCAATCTCATTATTGAACACAGATATAAAGTTGTTGGGAAAAGTCTTAGCGAACAGATTTAATGCGGTCCTCAAAGATATAATACACACCGATCAAGTGGGATTTGTCCCTGGCCGAGAGGCGAGGGACAATACCCTTAGAGCCATAACACTCATTGATTATGCTAAATACTAAGGTATTGAGTCAGTTTTAGTGGCTATTGATGCTGAGAAAGCATTCGATCGGACTGATTGGCAATTTCTAAAACTAACGTTAAATAATATAGGATTCGGCCCCAAAACATTGAGAAGGATATTTAGTTTATATAACCATCCCAGTGCTAAAGTAAAGGCAAATGGGATTCTATCATCAGCTTTTCCAATACACAATGGTACACGGCAGGGGTGTCCCCTGTCCCCAATCTTATTTATCCTACAGATGGAAGTCCTTGCATCTCACATACGCAGAAATCAGAACATAAAAGGGATATCAATTGGCCAGCAGGACTATAAAGTTGCGATGTACGCCGATGACGTGCTATTTACAATATCATCCCCCTCTACATCTATCCCTGAGGTTCTTTTAGAATTAGATAGATTCGGAAATTTTTCAAACTTTTTAGTTAACAAACAAAAATCCGAAATTTTAAACATTAACATGCCAGGTCCTAACTTCATATCTCTGTCGAAGGCATGCCCTCTTAGACTAAAAGTAGATTCAATAAAATACTTGGGAGTCCACTTGTCCCCTAACCAGACAACACTATTTGACAAAAACTATACTACACTACTCCTTAATACACAACGTGACCTTAAGAAGTGGTCGAACAAGCCTCTGTCATGGTGGGGGAGGATACAGGCGATAAAAATGACCACATTACCTAGAATCTTATATATACTGCAAACAGTACCCCTTCATCTGCCCAGTTGGTACATAACTAGACTTCAAAGATGCATAAATACATTCATATGGGGTAAATGCAGACCGAGAATTAACAGAAATACAATGTACAGACCTATTTTGAAGGGAGGGTTAGGATTACCTAAGATTGAGGAATACTATCAAGCAGTGACAATGCAACGGATACTTGACTGGCATAATACACAAGAGCGCAAGGCATGGGTGACGTTGGACTCACACATTCTTAAGGCACCTCTTGTACAGGCCCTTTGCTGGGTATCAAAAGACCTCAGACCCCCCCAGTGCCGACTACTCGAATTACATAAGCAACTTTTTAAGAATTGGGACCATATTATAGCCTCCAAGCCCTACATCTCCACCTACAGATCCCCCCTATTCCCGATTACACTAAACATAGAAATGGTAGGAGGGCTAGACAAAGGGTTTCAAAGGCTGACAGAATGGGACTACACAATCCCATTATTTAACTTCACAGAAGCGGGCAAGCTCCTGGAGAGAGATAAACTAACTAACATAGCTGATGGAAGATTCACAAAATGGCTTAAATATGCACAATTGCACCATTATATACACACCTCTCCATTCAAATCGGACCTTATGAGACAGTTGACCACTTTTGAGCAGTTGTGCTACACTGGTATTACACCGAGGGGGACTCTTTCCATATCACGCAAGCTACTTACAAACAACCCGCTGGCAATGTTGCCGACTTACACAGATAGATGGAGTTCAGATTTAAGAGAACACATAGAGCCTGAAACCTGGGAACAAATTTTTAGATCAGTCAAAAAATCCTCAACCTCTCCAGTATTGCTAGAATTAAACTTCAAAATCCTTATGAGGTGGTACCTGACCCCGTCTAGGCTGTCGAGTATATACCCCAATGCACCTAGCCTATGTTGGCGTGAGTGTGGAGAACGCGGTGACTTACTACACATGTGGTGGTATTGCCCTAGGGTCCACTCATTATGGAGAGTGGTGGAACTACAATTTAAAAAATTTGTGGCTGAAACATTTACTTTGACCCCAAACATGGCACTGCTGAACAACATGCCCAAATTGAAATGTAGGTTAAGATTGTTGGTCTTACAGATCGGCATCAACAGTGCGAGGAGGCTAATAGCCCGCCACTGGAAAAAGTCAGTATCTTTGACTAGATCTATGTGGCTGGAGGAAGTAGAGGAGCAGTACTCTTTGGAAAAATATGGTTACATGTGCAGAAACCAAACAGACATGATCTTAAATGCTAAATTTTTGTGGCAGGAATCACTTTCGGGGTAGGCCACTCTGCCCACCATAGTGACACTTTACACTCACTGCCCTCGGCCACAGAAGGGCCTAACATACAGGTAACAGCTCCATTAGAGTTGGAGTTAGATAGCAACTTAGCCTGACACATAGATTAGGGGCTGCAGACCTCAGAGAGTACCAGACTGTTCTAAATCTTTATAGCTACTTCACACTTCTAGGACATGAAATATCTTTGAATCCGGACCTGGGGACCTGAAGGTAAAGAGACAATTTTTGAGGATAACTGTTTAGATTAATTAATTGTTTAACTTTGTCACATTGACGTTGATACTGTTTTGCACCTTTAATACGTAATTGAAGACACCCGAATATGAGACCCATTGCCCACATATTTGATAAACATGAATGGAATGTTTATACTTTCTGCACAGTCAATATCAGTATGATGTATTTTTATCTATGTCTTCTTGTATTACGAAAATCATTAATAAAATAATAAATTAAAAAAAATAAAAAAAAAATAAAAAAAAAGACAATAGAAGAACAAAACGATAGTAAGATTTATTAAACAAGAAAAGCCAGTAGCCGGAAAAGTGGTAAAACAAAAGACATTATACAATACTATAGTTATTAATAGCCTCTGTGAAAAATCATTAACAAACACATGGAAAAACAAATGTATATCCATAAGTTAGGGCACCCCATCTAAACAAAAAGAAAGAGTGAAGTATTCTCATTTTTAAGAGGGTTGTCAGATTAATCACTGCAAACAAGGGAGATGTATCACGATTACAAATCACACACCCCTAACATTAGCCAATTATGTAAGGGAAACACTGTTTATCTGACCAATAGCAACGATGGAAAATCGGTAAATTTTCTGTCTCACACCCCCACGATTAGCCAATCATGTAAAGGAAACTAACATTAACATTAGCCAATTATGTAAGGGAAACACTGTTTATCTGACCAATAGCAACGATGGAAAATCGGTAAATTTTCTGTCTCACACCCCTACGATTAGCCAATCATGTAAAGGAAAAAGAATTCTCACTGACCAATAGGAACAACGAAAAACCGGCAAATTTGAATTAGAACATACGAGATGTATGTTAGCAAACTAAACACCGATTTCAGAAGATACAAACTTGAAAACTATGTAATAAAGTAGAAAAGAAAAAGACCGGCTAAATACGAGAAAAATAAATAATAGAATAGACGAGTTAGAACATTCACTTCCGGGACCGCGAAAAGGTCACAGCAAAAGTAGTATAAAGCTATCTCAGTTAATGAACACAAACCAGTCTTGAAAAAGGTCGAGGAACGACCGAAACGCGTTGGCTGGTAAGAGTATTTTCAATCCTTAGATTCACATTTGGCAGTCTGCACTATTGTTATTTCTGTTATTACAGAGGGACCGCTCTGCACAGAATTGCCCACTACAGCAGGGAGAGATCTGCTAACGATCGTAAACACACTGAAGACTGACACTCACACTGAATAGGATTATTAGTCCATCCACTGGCCCTGGGAACATATATCCATCAGGGAATTTAATCATCCACTGAAAATACTTTGGACATATACTGTTTAGAAGATTTTCGAGAGGAGTTGTTTAGACGTTATTACATTCACTCCATTTCACTCACATCACGAACAGAAGCCCATTTATATAGACACTGTTAAGTTGATTAAATATTCCGTGAACCGAATATCTGTAGCACACGGAAATTTGTTAGGTCTGGAGCACCAGTTTTACGTATTTAAAGAGCACCATCAGTTATTAATTTGTTCATTTTTGTTTGTTTATTATTGTTTGTTTAATGGTTGAAACACATTTTTGAATTGTCAGGTTGTTTAAAGCACCATCACAATGCTTTTTACATTCGTCACAGCATTTGTATTTTAAGGTATTTGTTTTATCACCAAGTTTTATGCACTAGGTTTAATTCACATAAATTTGTGTATTAATATCCACTCGGAAAGGTACCGACACTATAATCTATAAATTTTGCACCTAACAGGCCCACTCTACTCGGTTCTTATTATCTGCAACCTTGAAGTGAAAGATCATCACGTAATTGTGGTATTTCACTCAACAACACAAGCGTGAAAACGCACATTTACACTAATCAACTAGCATAGCATAAGATCTGAGTGAGAGCCTCAATTGCAGATACACTGGAAAAGTCCCAGGATATTAGGGAGTTCAAATTACTGTTTTGAGCCTCTGATGTGAGCAATATCTGATAAAGAAAACATCCGAGTAAAATAACACTATCAGTTGTAAACTCAGGACATTATTAGACCAAATTAGTCAACCACGAACAATCTCAATATTTTAGACTGTTAACATGGATCCATGAGGGAATTTAATTATTTTAAAATTGTCAAATTTTAAAATTGTCAAATTGTTATAAAATATCTGTGAATCAATGTTATTCACAACCGAATAGACGATATCCGTTAACTTTTGGAACATTGTTTTTAATATTGTTTTAATATTGTTTTTGTTATTTGATGACAATTGATTATACATGTATTTTAATAAATTTAATTTTTAGTCCAATATTAGAGTCATAGACCCTGCCTCATTTTTGTTGGCGCTTTGATAGTAACCTTGTAATATTGTAATTGTATTGACCACTAGGGGTCAATTTATCTTAGCTAAGGGTCTTCCCACAACAGGCGCTAGGTGTTATACAATTTTTTATATTAAGTTTTCAAATGTCACATTCAAATTCGCAGTTTTCCCTTACCGCTCACCTACAGTCAACGCTGGTATTACGGGCTTTTAGAAACCCGGTAGGGCTTTTTATTATTTTGGGGGGCTTTTTTATTTTATTAGGGGGATTAGATTAGGTTTAATTAATTAAAAAAAACTTGTAATTATTTTATTATCTGTAATTTAGTGGGGTTTTTTTTCGTACTTTAGATAATTTTTTTAAATTTTATTTAATTGTATTTAGTTTAGGTAATTAATTTAATTATAGTGTAGTGTTAGGTGTAATTGTAACATAGGTTAGGTTTTATTTTACAGTTAAATTTGAATTTATTTTAACTAGGTAGCTATTAAATAGTTAATAACTATTTAATAACTATTCTACCTAGTTAAAATAAATACAAAGTTGCCTGTAAAATAAAAATAAACCCTAAGCTAGCTACAATGTAACTATTAGTTATATTGTAGCTAGCTTAGGGTTTATTTTATAGGTAAGTATTTAGTTTTAAATATTAATAATTTAGTGAATTGTAGTAATTTTATTTAGATTTATTTAAATTATATTTAAGTTAGGGGGTGTTAGGGTTAGGGTTAGACTTAGATTTAGGGGTTAATACATTTAATATAGTTGCGGTGACGTTGGGGGCGGCAGATTAGGGGTTAATAAATGTAGGTAGGTGTCGGTCGATGTTAGGGACGGCAGATTAGGGGTTAATAAAATTTAACTAGTGTTTGCGATGCGGGAAGGCAGCGGTTTAGGGGTTAATATATTTATTATAGTGGCGGCGATGTCCAGTTTGGGAGATTAGGGGTTAAAAAAAATTTTTTTAGTGTTTGCGATGTGGGGGGGGGGGGACCTCGGTTTAGGGGTTAATAGGTAGTTTATGGGTGTTAGTGTACTTTTTAGCACTTTAGTTAAGATTTTTATACTACAGCGTTAGCCCATAAAACTCTTAACTACTGACTTTTAAATGCGGTATCAGTCAGGACAGGACAGGAGAGGCTGTACCGCTCACTTTTTGGAAGACTCGTAATACCGGTGTTAGGCAAATCCCATTGAAAATATAGGATACGCGATTGACGTAAGTGTATTTGCAGTATTTTCGAGTCTGACCAAAAATGTGAGCAGTACACCTGTCATTTCAAGACTCGTAATACCAGTGGGCGTTAAAAAGCAGCGTTGGGACCTCTCAGCGCTGCTTTTTAACCCTAACGCAAGACTTGTAATCTAGCCGAGTGATAGACTAGAAATACTTTTTCAAATTCGAATGTGACATTCAAATTCGAATATTACATTTATTAAACACAGTTGTAGACTATAAATACTATTTCGAATTTGAATGTCACATTCAAATTCGAATATTACATTTCGAAATTGAATGAATACATACATAGCTAAACATTCTATTATTCGAACGAATATTTTTGAATGTTATTGAAAAATTTGAAAACGAAAATTCGAAAATAGAATGTTATATAAACATTCGAAATTCGATTAGAACTAATGAATGTATCAAAATTCATTTTAAATTTCAAATTTTTAGAAACATTCGCCCATCCCTACTTAATAGCCAGGTGATCACTGTGGTAATAGTGATCACCTGGTGTGAATAAATGTCCCTTTATTTACATAGAAGCTCATGGGAGCCCATGGGGTCGATTTATGAAGCAGTGGATGCTGTTTCCGACCCACTCCACTTCAAGTCCATCTGAAGCGGAAGTTAAGATGCAGCGGTTGTAAGACCTCTGTTCCTTAACTTGTCCGCCACCTCTGAGGTGGCGGACAGCAATCTGCCCAATCACATACGATCAGGTTGATTGACACCCCCTGATAGCAGCCGATTGGCCGCGAATATGTAGGGGGCGGCATTGCACAAGCATTTCTAGTGAAATGCTTGTGCAATGATAAATGCCATAAATGCCGACAGCGTATGCTGTCGGCATTAATCAATGTCCGCCCGCACATTGATAATTCGGCCCCTACATGTGCAGATCAAAGTTAAATAACTATACTGAAAGGCTCTTATTTATATGAGGATAACCCCTTCTTCCTTTTGACTATTTCAGAAAAAACACACACACATTGTTTGCAACCTTATTTATTAAAAGTTTAATAAAACTAATATTTTTTTACACATTTTGTTGCACAGTTCTTACATTTCATGATATATTTATAAAATAACATTACAGTTTAAGCATATGTGGGATTCTCACTAAAAAGGACGGTATACAGCAATTTAAATTTCATATATCTGCATGTAATAGCCACTACTATAAAGAAGAATATGCACAGATACTGATCTAAAAATCTAGTATAAAACCTTTAAAAACTTACATAGAAGCTCCCAGTTTAGTACTGTTGATGAGGTTAGGCTGTGACACTCAGTTAAAGGGGCTGGGAAAGCAAGAAGAGCAGGCACTCTCCCTTGCATATGAAAAGACAAATTCAACAAACAAGAGTTGCAGAAATATGTAGATTTCAGTCTACATCTGATACTTTGGGGCTTGGTTAGTAGTCTGAAAATTAGCACAATGTAATTAAAAAAATAAATGGATTGTCTACAAAACATTTATGCAAAGAAAAATCTAGTGTACAATGATACTTTAAAAATGGCCTGCAGTTCCGGTGGGCGGGCCAAGGGAGCAGCAGCAGGTGAAGGGAGCTCTGCATAAAACAGCATAAAAAACGAACTTTAAACCCAATTATAGGCTGCCCTTTGCCTTGCTGTTACAATCCCTGTGGCCACTAATAATTCCTTGACAGAGTTTGCTGTCCGGAGTGGAGGTGAAGTGTGAGAGACTCCCTCCACACTTATTACAGGAGCTGTACATCGCTCCCCCACGGAGGGCCAACAACAAGACACGCTGAAGTGGCGCACCGCATGCATACAGCATGGGAGGCTGTAAAAAGACCCGCTTACTTACACAGACGGCTGGTAGAATCCGGAGGGTGACCGGTCTCGTTAAGGAGACACTTGCTGGGAGGAAAGCGCCATCGAGCCCCCACGTGGATCACAGCCTGCTTCTGCCGCCACACCACGACAGGGCCTGATAGCCGCACTGCTCCGGAGGTTCATTGTCTGCCAGACTGAGAAGCAGACCTGCTAATCACAGACCCCGACATCGGCAGGCCCGTTTGGGCTAAATACACCGGAGTGGAGGACACGGAGGGAGTCTCGGCGGGCGCGAAAACAGGCGCCATCTTGAAAGGGAGGCTTCTAACCCGCATGGCGATAGCAGGCTCCGGAGTACAGAGGGGGTAAAGTATCACACTCAAACACAGCTAAAGAAACTTTTAATAACAATAACACCCTTGTGTATAGGGACATGTGATCTGATTAATATCCCCCAAAGCTACCTGAGGGTTTGGAGACACGGGCCCCTATTGTACTTCTTGTCACAACTTTTAACTCAGCTCTTGCCACGCACACTGGGTGTACTTCTGTGAAGGAGACAAGTATCTTTATCTAAAGTGTCTAACAGGGCTGCCTGCGCAGCATACCTCTAAGGTCACTACCAAGGCCAGGAACTTTGGATCTCAGAAAGCCTCCTATAGACAGTGCTTAACTTTTGGGTTTATTACTCAGCCCACCCAGTGGGCCCTTTTCGTACCCTGTAGTGAAGTCATACAACCCCTGCCATTTTTCTATATTGCTAATTGCAGGCATTGGGCCTGCCCTTGTGTGGAAAGAGGAATCTTTGTTTTGAAAGAAAAAAAAAGGAAAAAGGGGAAAAGAATATAAAGAGAAACATAGCAGCACTAACTGCGCAACAGCCCTTGGGGGACATTACTACTAGGGGCAGGAACATTGGATTCTGCAAGACCTCCCAGGGTCTGAGTTTGTGGATAATCTACACTTTAACCTTTGGGCACATCATTCGGACCCACCAATTTGCCACTCTCACTGCATACCTGGCAGTAAAACTGTACAATCAGTTAACGCTGATATTCCCAGCACATAGATAAGTTAACACTGGGCCTATATCCCCCTGAGGGGATGCATAAAGGTTGCTGCGCTGCTGAACTTGTGCTGCCTCCCATCTGCAATAGTGGGAAAAGGAACTATATTATTTATAATCACTGTTGTGCTTAATACATGCATTAACCCATGCTTTTCTCCCATGCTAGGAAACTGTTATCTTCCACTAGATAACCCACAGATACTGTGTTACATATTGGTTGAGAGGGGTTTACTGGTTGATTGATAGAACACTATTGGCATTTATAATTATTCTTATCATTCCCTGTGGTGTATAGGGTGACACGTAGTCAGTACCTCACACGCCGCTCAGGTCAGCGGATTTGCTCTCTCCTATTTTTACCTCAGGACTGTACAATTAGATAGCACGGTCACCCTAAATTAATCCTTATGAGATCTTCTGTGTCCCCTTACCCTTTTGAAGGGGCATTAGCAAACCGCTGCGCTGACAGGCCTGTATTGATACCCTTCTTTCTGGGAAGGAGAGAAGCTGTACAATCCCCATTACATTGCCTGTTTACTCCAGCATATGGTTTTCTTCACTGACAAGACTTTACAGCCATTCTTGAAATTATTCACACACATCACTTAATTTACTGGTTAACACGGGTTTAATGGTCTGCTGTTAGAATATCAACTACATATGTAAACTGTCTTATTATTTTCAGAGGTATATGGATAAATTCTTAACCAACTCCCCCATGGCAAGTCGTAGCAAAACGGGCTCTGCCAGAAACAAATCTGGAGCTGACCCCTCCGGCCTAGGGACTAGTACTGAAGCCTGCTCAGAGAATGGGTCACTTGACACACACCCTATTGTTAAGCAGATATCTTTACTGTTTATGCCCAAAATTGACAACCTGCAAAGGGGGGTTGATACCCTCACAGACGATGTTAAACAGTTCTCCACACGTGTAGCAGAGGCGGAGAATAGAATCTCTGACCTGGAGGATTCTAATGTGTCAAATTCTAACAAAATTGAATCCTTAGAAAGACAAGCCACGGCCCTACAGTTAAAAATAGACGACCTAGAAAATAGGTCAAGACGCAATAATGTGCGCCTATTGGGTCTACCTGAATCAGTAAAACAAGCAGATATCATCCACTTTGTTGAAAATACACTCCCCTCATTGTTAGGGATTCCCATACAGGATCTTAAAGGTGGAGTAGAACGAGCTCATAGAGTAGGCCCCGAGAGGGTTAACTTAGATGATTCGCCCCAACCCCGGTCAATCATGATCAAATTTCTTCACTTCCAGACTAAGACAGCAGTGTTAAGAGCTTACAGAAAAATGGACAACGTGATGTATGAAAATGCACGCTTGCTCCTATTTCAGGATTTCTCGGTGGATCTTATGAAACGCCGAAGGGAATTCTCACCAATTTGTTCAAAACTTCATAGAGAAGGCAGACAAGCCTTCTTACTTTATCCTGCCAGGCTTAAAATCATGACCCTAAGAGGCCCAAAATTTTTTGATACCCCGACTGCGGCCCAACACTTCCTAGAAGGCGGGGGGGCTCCCCCACGCAGTCCACGACAGAATCACCCAAGAGGGGAGGAGGGCTGAAAACAATGGTTGATTAAGAGACACCCCCCTTAAACAGGGACCAACACTAGATTTTAAGTCAATGATCTATCCTGATGGCTACAGAAACAGTTGACAAAGGGTCTGCGCCTACACGCAGACGCAGAGTTCTAGAGTTAAAGTTAAGTTTGAGTTTTGTGTGTTTATATGTCATTATAGGTTGCCTCCACGCTCCAGGGCATTTGGAATGCATGAATGGAAGATGTGAAGCGTTTGTGTGTGAGCACAGATGGGACATAGGCTCTCCTAAATCACCTCTCTTTGAAATACCCCAAACGCTAGGTTTCTCAAAGTATGCTGTGCGGATGAAAGATTTGATATGCTCACTTGGCTGCGGGAATGCAGTAAACTGTCAATTTGTAGCCTTATTGTTCTGTAACACTTTTACCCATATGCCTCAATTGCAGGGTGCAATATACTTAGACACAGCCAAGTATGTGGAATTTATGTCATCCTGTCTGAAAATTCTTCTAGTTTTTTGTATGTTTCTATACTTGTGTATCAACCAGCTCATGACATATATTGAGATAATAGGTCCTCTTTGTCTCCTCACAGTGGAATCACCTTTCATTCAAGTTGCCAATAATGTTTTGCTTATGCTTTCACACTTGCACGGTACACAACTCCTGCAGTATGTTGGGGTAACACATCCTCTTTGTATCCCCACTTTAGAGCTACTTCTAATCCAAGCTGCTGATGGGGACCTGGCGGTGGTTCACTGTGGTAGAGGACTGAACCGGGAGTCTAACTACTGTGGTGAGATTTTTTTTTTTTTTTTTTTTCTTCTTCTCCTCTGCTCCCACCCTTTCTGCCCTCCTTCCTCCATACCCTTACTCTTGGAGCATTACATACACACCTTCACCTCAATTGTCAAAATACACTACAAGATCCAACTAATAGATAAGATTTAATCTCTACTCCTGGAACATTGGGGGCATACATTCCCCAATAAAAAGAAAAACAATACTCACACAGCTTAGGAAAAAGAAGGCAGAGATTGCATTCCTTCAGGAGACCCACCTCTTGGATTCAGAGCACGAGAAGTTGAGGGCAGACTGGGTAGGGAGAGTTGAATACGCCTCGTACAGTTCAGCCAGTAGAGGGGCTGCAATACTCCTAGGTAAAAGACTGGAGTATGAGGTCAGGGAGGTACTTAAAGACCCGGAAGGCAGATACATAATAGTGCAGATATGTGTAGCTGAACAAATTTACACATTATGCAACATCTACGCCCCGAACTTAAAGGATAGAGGATTCTGGAATGCCATTGTGGCGATCCTCTCTCCTTACATCGGTACCCACATCATACTGGGAAGTGACTTCAACCTCACTCCAAACTCTCACTGCGATAGGTTAAGGGGGACACTTAGTGGGAAAATCAGAAAGACAATTAGACCCTCAGAAAAATTTGAAAAAGACATTTTTTCCCAGCTGGGAAGTTCCCTGGATGTGGTGGACATATGGAGGCAATTGAACCCAGATGGGAAAGATTATACCTGTGCATCGCGCTCGTCTCCCTCTATGTCCCGCATTGATCTGTTTCTAATATCCAACTCTCTCATTACGCTTATCATAGACACAAAAATTGGGGAAGTGGCGGTTTCCGATCATGCACCCATAGCACTCTTCATAGACAAGAACCAGTCAGTCAGCAATAGACGTACCCTTAGATTCCCAAAACACCTACTGTACTCCCAAGAATTCCAGAACTATCTAATTCACTGCTGGGATGACTACCGGGTAAATAATGCTCAGCATATAGATTCACCGGAATTGTTCTGGGTGACAGCTAAGGCGGTCTTGTCGGGCAACATTGTTGCCTACCTGGCGCGTAGGAAAAAACAATATACAGAAAAAATTGGGAAGCTGAGGGAGCGCTTGGCGGAGACATATCGCACTTACTGTGCGACCCCCTCCCGTCTCAATTATCATAATTACACTGATACAAAAAAAGAATATGATGCCCTACTAGCCAACCAGGCCTCACAGGCTCTTCTGCGAAGCAGAGGTAAATACTATAGATTTGGGGATAAGTCGGGGAAGCTCATGGCTGCCTTAGTGAATATGGACACGTCCTCTAAACATGTTGCAGCCCTGAAAAGTAGGGGCAAACTTGTGAAAGATGCTGAATCAATAGCAGAGGCATTTGCCTCATATTACTCCTCTCTATATACCAGTGAGGGTTCCCCAGGCTCTGAGCTAAGAGACAAATTTTGGGATAACATCAACATCCCACAAATTTCAGAATCTCAACTTGAGAAGCTAAACGCCCACATAGGAGAGGAGGAGATTCAGAGGACGATAATGTCCATGTCACTGGGTAAAGCCTCAGGCCCGGACGGATTACCGATAGAATTCTATCGGCTCCTGAAGGAACAGGTTTCCACGACATTGGCAAACTTGTATGCCACTTACTTTGAGGGGGAGAGAGCTCCGGTATCAGAATTCTCAGCGGCATATATCACCCTAATACCCAAGCCAGGGAAAGACACCGTATTACCAGAATCCTATCGTCCGATCTCCTTACTGAACTCGGACTACAAAATATTAACTAAATTATTGGCAGAAAGACTAAAATTTATATTGCCTGACATTATACACATGGACCAAACGGGATTCATGTATGCGAGATCGTCAGTGGTCAATGTTCGTAGGGTCCTACAGGTCATCCAACACTTTTGGACTGCGAGGGGAGAGGGTGAGGGGAGGAGTGACACGGAGGCCTTCCTGCTGTCACTCGACGCAGAGAAGGCCTTTGACCGAGTGGAGTGGGACCACCTTTTCTACACCATGACTAAGGCTCACTTCTCTGGCCCATTTTTGACTTTTATTAAAAACCTGTACCGAGCCCCCTTTGCTAATATACTAGTCAATAACATATTTTCAGAGAACATTTACTTACAAAGGGGAACCCGACAGGGCTGCCCCTTATCACCCCTCCTCTTTAATGTTGCCCTCGAACCATTGGCTATCAAGCTAAAACAGGTCTTCCCTGGCATAGATGTGGCAGGACACCCACAACATCTGGCATTATACGCGGATGATATGCTCCTGTTTGTCCAGAATCCGCGCACACATATACCGCGTATCCTGGAGACTCTCACTGATTTTGGCCTGTTATCCGGCTATAAAATTAATATGCATAAATCGGAGATCCTATGGCTTCTCAGGAAAGCTAGCACTGACGGGGATTTCCCGTTCTCAGTGGCTACCCATGATATCACCTATCTTGGCATTAAAATCTCCGCTAACCCCAATAAATTGTATGCCAATAATCTGACACCTATGTGTGCAAAACTACAGGCGCAGATGAATAGCTGGAGTTCGCTACCCCTGTCACTCTCAGGTAGGATCAACCTCCTCAAAATGGTGATACTCCCTCGCCTGCTCTATCCTCTTCTTATGCTCCCCCTGCTCTTAAGCAAATCGGATGTCAAAATGCTTAATTCGGCAGCGACTCGCTTCATTTGGAAGGGAGGTAAGCCACGAATCTCGAGGGACAAACTGAGCATGGGTTTTCTCAATGGAGGACTGGATTTGCCAGACTTCAGATTGTATAATTGGGCGGCTTTAATACGACTGGTGTTGGACTGGCAGGTGGGAACACACCACTTTTGTCGGCCCTCCCTGGAACAGGCGGTTCTGGGAGACATCTCCTTAGCGTACCTACCTCATGTTTCGAACATGAAATCTGTGAAGGCACTGGGCCTGAATATGCTGTTCAGTGAACCATTAAAGGCCTGGCACCAGGCTCATAAATTTCTAAAGAAATCTTGCCATGTTTCAAGCTACCTACCTATTGTCAAAAATCCGGACTTCCCGGCAGGTTCGGAAACTCAACCTTTCTTGGTCTGGGAACGGAAGGGACTGAGATCACTTCAACAATTATTAGTCCCCCTCACAAAGGAGGTAAAAAATTTTGGTACCTTACAAAGAGAGTTTGGGATACCAAGAACACACTTCTTTGCCTTCCTACAAGTGCGCCATTATATCAATACACTCCTGCGTAACGCACCGGATTTTTGGGAGGGCTCTTCCTTCCGCATCACACAGGAATTGTATAAAATGGGTAAGTTTTCCTTATCTGAAATATATCAGACTCTTCTACAACAGCGAGCGCAGAGCATGAGGGACTCACTGCTTGCGGGATGGGCTAGGGAGGGAATTGGCAACATTACATGGGAGGTTGTGAGAGGAGGTCTCGAAAAAACTAAATCAGCTACATTGTCCGCCATGTTCAGGGAATCCCAGATACGCTTCCTTCATAAGGCCTATCTCACTCCGAGAATACTTGCCAAATGGGTAAACACACGCCCTAATAAATGCGTGAGATGTGCGATGGAGGCACCTACTCTCTTACACTATATGTGGGAATGTCCGGCAGTCAGACAATACTGGGGTAAAATACAATATTGGATTCACCAGTCCTTACAGATACACCTCATACTCCGCCCAGAGACTATTTTGTTTTTACATTGGGACACACATCATAGACAACAAGACGCTGTACTGAGTCTAGTAATATTGTTAGCTAGAAAATGTATCTTAAAAAATTGGACGGTAAGGAAAAGCCCTTCTTTTGTGAGCTTTAGGAATCTACTCAGATCACAGATATTTACTGAACAAATGGACGTTAGGATGGATGTTCAGAATAGGCTGGGCCTATTTCTACGTAAATGGCGTAGACTCATACTTACCTTTGAACTAGAGATCCAAAGGCTAATCCTGATGCCATTTAAAGACTCAGTTCTCTTCACGGAGGCAGAGTTGAGGGGGGAATGGACACATTTATTCTAAGTTACAATAAGCACATATGTGGGATGACTCTTCCTTCTCCCCTCCCCCCTCCTTTCTTCACCCCTCTCCCATTCCCATCGTCCTTCCCCCCTCCCCCCCTTTTTTTTTTTTTTTTTTTTTTTCTCTCTTCTTCCCACCGCTGGGCCCCAGAAGCGGCAGCAACAACTTTAGAGTAAGTTTAGTTATGTTGTGTTTATAGTTAGGTTAGATATGATTTAGATTGAGTTTTAACTAGGATAAAGGTATTGGAAAAAGAGTTCGTCTGAGAAATGTAATCACATTGGTCTGAAAAATACTACTTGCTATAGATTTCAAAGTGCGGATGAGAGAGTAAAATATCATATCCTCACTCAACTGATATTAATGTGAATCATTTTGTGTATACTGTAAGGTTCAATGCATAATTTCTAATGGATATTGTAAACTGTATCACATGTGACTGCAACCGCACAAATTGTAAATGATAAGAATGTGTGTTTTGCTTTCTTGGACAACAATAAAAAGATATTTAAAAAAAAAAAAAATGGCCTGCAGTAGGGATTAAATGTGACCAGCATGTAAAAACTCCAAAACAGCTCAGCACAGGGGTGGAAATTGCTGTTGGGCTGGGTTAAATACTAAGGGCCAGATTATGAGTGGTGAGTTAACAGTTACGTGTGAGCAAAAAGGGGTTTATTGCGGGTGTTTGCACGCCACAGGTTTTCTGCTTGTATTACACGTTGGAAGTAAACGCGATCGATTGAGCGCAACTTAAGTTAGCGTGCATCGGGTTAGTGCGACCTCAGAGCTCTGGTTAGCTGTTTTGCAAAACAATAAAGTCTCACAAAACACATTACAAAGTACAGTTATACATAATAAAACCATCTAATAAAATTATTATAATTTTTTTCACAAAATTAATAAGGGCTCAGAGATATGAGGTCTCAGGTGTTAAAAACAAACAAACAAACAAACAGGCAAATGGCTCTAATATAGAGATACATATATATATATACATCTCTAAAGATGGATATGTATGTAATATATATATATATATGTTTACATATTTAAGCTGTACATATGTATTTATGTATTTATATGTATTTATATGTATATATTTGTATTTAAAGACAAACACATATAAACACATAAATACATATGTATACATCAAACATAAAACAATGTGTTAGTGCAAAAAGGATATGTCCAAAAAAGTCAATTGGAGACTAAGGGGCCTATTTATTAATGTGCGAGCGGACATGATCCGATATTGCGGATCATGTCCACTGCACATCGTGAACTGCTGGTGCAATACCGCCCCCTGCAGATTCACGGCTAATCTGCCGCTAGAAGGGGTTGTCAATCAACCTGATCGTTCTTAATCGGGTTGATTTCTGTCCGCCGCCTCAGAATCGGCGGACAGGTTATGGAGCAGCGGTCTTTACAGGGCATCAAGCTCCATACGGAGCTTGATAAATATGCCCCTAAATCCCAACTCCAAATGATTGGAACAGCCAATAGAATGAGAGCTGCTAAAATCCTATTGGCTTATTGGAACAGCCAATAGGATTTTAGCAGCTCTAATCTTATTGGCTGTTGGAAATCTTTCAGCCAATAGGAATGCAAGGGATGATGTCACTTGCATTGAAGTTCCAGTTTACAGCGGCGACCGTATGAAGAGGATGCTCTGCGCCGGATGTCTTCAGGATGGACCCGCTCCGTGCTGGATGGATGAAGATAGAAGATGCTGTCTGGATGAAGACTTCTTGCTGCCTGGATGAGGACTTCGCCGGCTGGATGAAGATCGAAGAGGCCGCCTGGATGAAGACTTTTTGCCGGCTGGATGGATCCTGCAAGCGGGACTTCAATAACTGTAAGTGGATCATCGGGGTTAGTGTTAGGTTTATTTAAAGTTTTTTTGGGTGGGTTTTATTTTTAGATTAGGGTCCGGGCATGTAAAAGTGCTAAATGCCCTTTTAAGGGCAATGCCCATACAAATGCCCTTTTCAGGGCAATGGGGAGCTTAGGTTATTTTAGATAGGATTTTTATTTGGGGGAGTTGGTTGGTTGGGTGGTGGGTTTTACTGTTGGGGGTGTTTGTATTTTTTTTTACAGGTAAAAGAGCTGATTTCTTTGGGGCAATTCCCCACAAAAGGCCCTTTTAAGGGCCATTGGTAGTTTATGGTAGGCTAGGGTTTTTTTTTTATTTTGGGGGGCTTTTTTATTTTGATAGGGCTATTAGATTAGGTGTAAAAAAAAATTATTTTTGATAATGTGTTTTTTTATTTTTCGTAATTTAGTGTTTTGTTTTGTTATTTTTATTTTGGTAATGTAGTACTTTTCATAAGGTTTAATAGTATATTTAAATAATTTGAGTAGGGTTAGGTTTTTATATGTAATTTAGTTTATTTAATTGCTAGTTTAATGTAATTGTAGTATAATAGTTAGGGTAGGTTAATTAATAGTTTAACATTAGTTTAATTTCATTCTACAGGCAAGTTTTAATTTATATTAAGATAGGGATGTTTTAATTTTAATTTAAAGTTAGCGGGTTGTTAGGTTTAGGGGTTAATATCTTAATTTAGTTTATGGTGATGTGGGAGGCCAGGGTTTAGGGGTTAATACTTTTATTTAGGTTGCGGCGGGGTCAGGGAGTGGCGGGATAGGGGTTAATACTTTTATTTAGGTTGCGGCGGGGTCGGGGAGTGGCGGGATAGAGGTTAATACTTTTATATAGGTTGCGGCGGTGTTGTGGAGCAGCGGGATGTGGGTTAATAACTTATTTAGGTTGTCGGGGGCAGCAGATTAGGGGTGTTTAGACTCGGGCTTATGTTAGGGTGTTAGGTGTAAACGTAACTTGTTTTCAACCATAGAGATCAATGGGATATCTGGCAGCATCAAACATAAGCTTTCGTGCTTTCAGACTCTCATAGATTTCTATGTCATCTGCGGCCTCCAGGGTGGCAGATTGAAAACCAGGTATGCTGGGCCGGAATAGACGCGAGCGTACCTGTTAGAAATTTGATAACTAGAATAGAGCCAAATGTGTATTCTGAACATCTGTAATGACGTAAGCATCAATCTGCGTCGGATTGAGTCCAGCGGACAGGGCCGCCATCAGGGGGTGACAGGGGTGACTCCTGTCAGGGGCCCAATGGGCTTAGGGGGGCCCCATGAGGCAAGAACTAAAAAAAAAAAAAAAAAAAAAAAAAATTTTTTTTTTTTTTTTTTAAATTATGGGAGCCACCAGTGGGTACTACAGCAGAGTGCTAATTGAGCATGGGAAATGTTATTACAAGGAGTAAAGTATTAGCATTTGAGAGGATTTCTGAGTGTGCACTAAACCACTATGCACAGTGTGAGACAAACTTGGCACTTTGTTTGTAGAGTGTGTGCCTGAGTCAGACGGCTGATCACTTTCATTTGCAGAGGAGATAGGAATTTCTTAGCAAATGTTTTTTATTTCTTTGTGCAATTTAAGATTGTAACTTCAGTGTGGTAGTAGTTGTATGGTGGGGCGAGGGGTCCATAAAAACACATTTTTTTAGCAGCAGTGTATTTATGATTATTTGACAATGCTGTAGAAATTCTATATTTAAAGCCATGCAGAAATGTTTCCTCCTCAATGCAAGGACATTCCAGATACAAGGAGGCATTTTATCTAAGATTTTTACATCTGCATAACATGTTATACTCTCAGACTAAGATTGCTCAGTATTGGAAATGAGACAGGTTAACTTAAAACTGTTCAGTTTACTCTACAGCTGACTTAATTTTGAAATGCATACCAACAAGCTTAAATCCTGCATTTGACCAGACCTAATGGTATGAGTACCACAGCTTATGGTTCCACCAAGACCATATAGAGTACAGCATTTTCAAAATCCACAAGTACAGCTGACGGTACTTTTCTTCATATAGCCATCTACCCAGATCATTAATGTACAATTTTGAATTCACAGAATTATTTTGTTTGCACATTTACAAATATGATTCTTTAAAAAGTGATCTCTGCATTTTTTTTAGCATGCATGTCACACACTGTTGATTTAGGGGATGCAAGGTGCATAAATGTTTCCTCCAGTGAGTGTTTCTGTGGGTGTCTGTGTTTATGTCTTTGTGCTTTTGTTTGTGTCTCTATGAGTGTGTATGTAATTTTTCTGTTGGTATCTCTGTGAGGGTGGGTGTTTATGTATTTGTGCATTTTCTGTGGATGTCTGTGAGGGTGTGTGCATATGTCTTTGAGCTTTTTCTATGGGTGTCTCTGTGAGGGTGGGCATGTGTTTGTCTTTGTGTATTTACTCTGGATGCCTCTGTGAATGTGGGTGGGTGTGTATGTCTGTGTTTTCTGTGGATGTCTCTGTGAGGGTGTGTATTTTCTGTGGGTGTCTCTGTGAGGGTGTGTGTATGCCTTTGTGTGTTTTCTGTGGATGTCTCAGTGAGGGTGTGTATGTATGTCTTTATGTGTTTTCTGTGGGTGTCTGTGTGTGTATGTCTTTGTGTGTTTTCTGAGGCTGTCTCTGTTGGTGTTTCCTTGGGTGTATGTGCAAGTTTGAGTTTGTGTGTGTGTGTGTCCTTTGTCTGTTCCTTTTTAGGACATTTTGACCTTACTACTGATTATTCACATCTTTCTACAGACTTTGAGACTAATGAGACATTTCTGGAAGTCACCAATCTACCATTTAACCTTTAAATTATTGTTTAGGCAGTTCAGGGCCCTTCCTTTCAGCCACTGCATGCTGTTGTCATCATTTAGTTGGCATCTTCCTTTACAAAAAGATAATCAGAACTCCATATTTTGTTTTCTAAATCTCCTTTTTTTACAAAACTGTAGTTTACCTCATTACTTTTAAGGTCAATGTAAACAAGTGCTAAGTGTCTGTTTGGGTGTATGTGTCTGAGTTTCTTTGCGTGTTTGCTAGAGTGTATATATGTGAATCCTTATGTGTGAGTGTGTGTGTGTGTTTCAGTGTATGTTACTACCTTTAGAACATTTCCAAGTTTAAATAGACACTTAAGAATAAAGTGCATATACGTTTTAGTCGCTTGGTCAAAAATTGCACATGTCAAAGGAGGGGGGGGGGCCCTGATAAATGGTTAAGTCAGGGGCCCCAAAATTTCTAGTGGCAGCCCTGCCAGCGGATCGTATGTTACGTCACAAATTTCAACATTTGCCGGTCTGTAGGCTTTGATAACTAGGTCAGATCAAGCTTGCAACAATTACGCTGCAAAATTCCGGCGTATTTGCGGTTGACGACTTGATACATATATCCCCCTTGGAGTTGGGATTTAGTCTCCAATTTACTTTTTTGGACATATCCTTTTTGCACTAACACATTGTTCTTTGTTTGATTTACTATTGTTTGTGTTTTTACAGGTTAATAATTTTCTTTTTGTGTACATATGTATACATATATAGACATATATAGAAATGCATTGGAGTCCTTTGCAGTTAAGTAGATGAAAACGTGTAAAAGCATATTTATTTCACATTCTAATATTCTGCACATAACAGAATATGTTCTATGTATATTTAAATAGATATTCCTGTATATATCTATATCTATATGTATTTATGAATAAATAGAACATATTCTGCTATGTGCAGAACATTGGAATGTGAAATATTCATATTTTCATGTCGGATTAGTGCACATGAGAATATGCAATTGGGATTGCGGAAGAGTAGGGTGTTTGTTTTTTTCCACTTTTTTTCTCCGTTGACTTCTATGGGGGAATGTGTGAACACGCAAGCAATATTGTAAGTTCGGCTTTTTGTGCTCATCGGGTTAGTGTGCGAGAGAAAACAGTTTACTTTCAACTCATAATACAAGTGCAACTCAACGCGTTAAAAAAGCTTACTTCTAGCGCAATTAATGCTTGAGTTAATTAGGGACAAGGTCTGTGTCTTTCGATCTTGTACATTTTTCCTGCTATATAATGAATCTGGGCCTATGACAGTGAGTGTGGTCTAGAATCATAAAGTCTTATTTAAAGTAAAGCTCTGTGTTCTTTTTTGAGAAAAACCCCAGTGTAAAAATGGTTTTGCTAGTTTGGGGTTGTTGCCTATGTTTCTTGTGTGACCAGTATGTTGGCTTTTTTTTATTCATGCCTCACTCATTCAAATTATAGGTGTGTGTGCATGTGGCTGAGCAGAATAAAGTTTGATCTCTGGGTTGAGTTTGGACTTCTTGCAATCAGACTATAATGCAAAAAAATCTCACGGCAAGGTCTGTGTCCTTTGATATTCTAAGTCTACCTTGGCATTTCAAAGCTTGCAAGGATGCACTTGATAAAAGTTTTATAAAAGCAAAAATGTTCAAAAACATTTAAAAATAAACTAATTTCATCGAGATGATCTTGTTTTTAAAATTGCCAAAATATGTTTACTAAATGTCGCCAGGTACCCTGACTGTGCAGTCTGGATGTAGGTGCGAAAATCATTAATAAGTGAAGTCTATGAGACATATCTCACACCTTACATGTCCTTGAAAGTGAATACCCCTTTTGTTTATGAATTTAAATTTTAAATGTGGATTTCTCACCAGTAAACTGCTTGCAGCTAAGCTATGTTTGTACAACCCCCCCCCCCACCAAAAAAAAAATATCAAAACTGGCAGTATCATATGTGGCAGCTTAAAACTTTGCAGTGCACATTATGTGGTTGTGCAGTTATAAAAAGTGTGACAATTCACATTAACTAGTTTACAAGTTGAGTGCAATCAATTGCTTTCATTCTGTATTTTCAGGGATTACAGGGGAAACTCATATGATCATAACCAGTGGTTATTTCTGTGCCATGGCATTTGTGCTTCCCATTGATTTCACTTCATGTGATTACAAGTGGATAGTAAGCCATTCCATCAAAGCAGTATAGGATTCAAGGCAATTTCTATTGCATGGTTTAAAAAATTCAAACTAAGCAATAGAAACAAGGGATATTCTGATTAGCTGATATTGAATAATAAGACACTCATTTAAACCAGGGCCCTTAGTCATTCTGTGAGGGGGAACAGATTGGTGAGGACTTTGTGGAGCAGCAAAATTGAGGCAGTGGTGGAGACCCTCTTTTAAGTAAGTTATTAGGGTGCCCTTTTTTACTGGATTTAAAGAAATAATAATTTGCAGGTATTTTTGGTTATGTATTTAATGTAAAGGGTTTTAGGCTAAGGGTGTTAAAGAAGGAGGGCCTCTGGGTGGAGGTTCCTTAGGTTGGGAGTTTCCCTTGTAGTGGGGATAACCGTGATGGGCTTGGTGGATTAACAGGGGTTAATGCATTGGGGTATGTTGGTTTAGGGGCTAAGAAGGTAGGGTGTTCTATTGTTATAGGGTATAATGTGGTTAGGGACCATGTCTTTTTAGGGGTTTAGGTGGTAAGGGGTACTTACGATATAGAGGTTAATGCAGTTGGGGTTCTGGCAGTTTAGCGGGTTAATAGTGGAAAAGATGCTGTGGTTTGGGAGGTTAGGGGGACATTTGACATGGTGCTCATTAAAGGGCCACAAAACATGTTGATATCTGTGCATATCCTAAAAGAGCTAATTAAGTAAAAAATAGTTTGCACAATTTAAAAAAAAAAAAATTGCTGCCAAATATTTTAAAATAGTTTTCAAAAATAAGCAAAATTACTTACATAGCCATGCTGTCCGGTGTAGTCTGATCCACCCCCTTATCAGTACTTATCTTCAGAAGCACAGGCATTGTATTTCACTGCTGCTTTTTTGCTTCTAGGCATGCTCCAGCAGATAATGAGTGTGCAGGTCTGCATTCTACCAAGGCAATGGTAAATATAGATACAGCCATAGGAAATGTGAGGGGGGAGTTAGAGCAGTAAAAGTTGGAAACTTAAAAGAAAGAGTTAATGGCAAGGCACTGCAGTTTAAATTTGCATGTAAAGTAATTAAAGGGACAGTCTACAATAGAATTGTTATTGTTTTAAAAGATAGATAATCCCTTTATTACCCATTCCCCAGTTTTGCATAACCAACACTGTTATATTAATATACTTTTTACCTCTGTGATTACATTGTATCTAAGAACCTTCTTCCAGCCCCCTGATCACATGACTGTGACTTTTTATTATCTATTGTCTTGCATTTAGCATTGTATTGTGCTAAATCTTAAATAACTCCCTGTGTCTGAGCACAGTGTTATCTATATGGCCCACGTGTACTTTCTGTCTCTTTGTGTTGAAAAGGAATTTAAAAAGCAAGTGATTAGAGGCAGCCTTCAAGGGCTTAGAAATTAGCATATGAGTCTGCCTAGGTTTAGTTTCAACTAAGAATACCAAGAGAAAAAAGCAAATCTGATGATAAACGTAAATGGGAAAGTTGATTAAAATTACAAGTCCTATCTAAATAATGAAAGTTTAATTTTGACTAGACTGTCCCTTTAAAGTACATATTATTATATTTTGTCTCTATCCCAGCTTGTTTTATGTCCCTTTAATACTTTTATAACTGGAGCAGTATTTTGTTATATATGCATTATTTGTGCTAATCCAAAAAACAATTACCAGTCAATTGTAATATAGCCTTTGTAGTGCTTATGTAAAACCATACTGGTCTAGTGCAAAGCGATTGACTGAGAATGCCTTTGCTTCCTGTTACAAATGATTTGTTAACACATTTTTTTTCTTCTTCTTGTTTCTATAATTGATATTATATACATTTCCTGGGCAAAGAATGAAATCCAAGAAAAAAATACTTTAGGCATTATATACATTTGCTAGACCTTATATATAATACATTGATCTAGAAGACATACAATAAAACTGTCATGTTGGAATCTCTACCAATAAGCTCTTAGTTTCTGTCCATCCTTTGCAAGATATCCTAGAAGGAAAAGTAAATCTTTGCTTTGTACAATAAAAAATTAATTAGCACTTTAAAACTGAAACTACGTATAAAGACAGCTTAGAAATTAAGTTATCTTTCAGATCCGCTGAATAATTATCTTCATATCACTATTCATGATGAATGGTATTCCTGGTAAATTCCAAAGTCTTTAGAAAAGTAATGTAATATGTTTAACTGATAACAAAAATACACAGTATATATAATATTCAGAACCTTACCATTTCCTAGATCATCAATTTAAATTATTACTGGGTTTCCCCTAGCTGGCAAACCAACAAAGGGCCAGATTATGAGTGGAGCGCTAACAGTGGTTAAACGGGGGTTATCACGGGTGTTTGCGCTCATCATGTTTACCGCTCGTATTACAGGTTGAAAGTAATTGTGATCACTTCAGCGCAATCGCGATTTACGCTAGAATGATTACTGTATTCTTAGAGCTCTGGGTAACTGTTTTTTTTCCAAAACAAAAAAGTGTCACAAAACACATAAAAAATACATTACAAAGTACACTTTGTAATGACACTTTCTAATAAAACTATGTAATAAAAATTATTAAAAAATACTGCTCAAAGATAATAGGTCTCAGGTGTTAGAAAAAAAAAGGCAGACAAAGGGCTTAAACATAGAGATACAGACACACACATGTCTAAATGTGTGTGTGTGTATATATATATATATATATATATATATATATATATATATATATATATATATATATATAATGTATAGAGAAAATAACTAATTGTGTAACCCATTTACAAATCTAGACAAGTCAGAAGACTTGCTTTTCCCACAGAAACTCTCTGAATACATTGTTTCCAATGCAGCAAAGGATTCTGGGTAAGATATGCAAATGAGGTTCACAATGACTCACTTTTAAAATTTTAGCCTGCTTTTTAAGGCAGACTTCCCTTTGCGCCATAGCATCGCCGTATTACACAGCTTTTAAGCTTAGTTAGCGTTAGTACAGTGATTCAGACCAATCCCAGGACAACTGTTTCATGTTTTTTGCAACTCATCAGCTGGGAGTAGGTTGAATCACTGCTGGGTAAAGTTGAGTTCTAGGCAAAATACAACAACAATTAAAATTATGGAGAGGCGAAAAGTGAGTTTAAAATCCTCCACTAAATACAAAATGTAGAGAAAATAACTCATTGTGTAACCCATTTACATATCTAGACAAGTCAGAAGACTTGCTTTTTCCACATAAGCTCTCTGAATACATTGTTTCCAATGCAGCAAAGGATTCTGGGTAACTAACCCTAGCTAAGCTTAAAAGCTGTGTAATATGGCGATGCTATGGTGTAAAGGGAAGTCTGCCTTAAAAAGCAGGCTAAAAGTAAAAAAGTGAGTCATTATGAACCTCATTTGCATTTCTGTGGGAAAAGCAAGTCTTCTGACTTGTCTAGATTTGTAAATGGGTTACACAATGAGCTATTTTCTCTATATTTTGTATTTAGTGGAGGGTTTTAAACTCCAACCCATAATTTTAACTGTTGTTTCAAGTCTTGAGAAAGGCCTATATAGAGAGGCTAACGAAACTCGTTGACTTAAAACTGTTAAGCCTATTTCTAATATTAACATTTTAGAAACAACCTGCACTATTGTATTTAATCTTTTACAGGAGATCCCAGGGAACTTTTAAAGAATTTCTACAGACTTCCCTGACATTGGAGGCATCACACGGATTCTCATTACCAGGAATACAATTTTGATATATATTTGATACACTTTGACAGATTTTTTGCACTTTTGCACTTTTAACCATTTGAGAGACCATTGACCTATTGGCTCTTGTTTTTTTATTTTCGACTTTTTGTTTTTAGATTTTGATGTTTTAATTTTTAGATTTTTTTTACTTTTTTCTTTTGTGTACACAACACTTGTATTTTTGAATTTAATATCTATTTTTCACTAGGATCGAGACTCTTCCAATTATTATCATTTGGGCACTACCCTAATTATTCTTGTTCACAAACTTAATATTTGAAGTGTGAAGACTCTCTCTGCCACACCACACTACGCTGCAACTTAGGTGTCAAGTAAATGCTGTCCTTATCTGTTTTTATGTGCATTTCACATTGTACCAGTATTTTTTTAGGACCGGTACCCCCAGTCAGATAGGCTTGTTGTCTTCAGTCAGACAGAATTACCATATCAATTCTATATCAATTCTATGCCACACTGATTATATGATTATATGATTTTAAGTTTTATTGAACTTTTGCCATATGTTTTATAAACACATGGATCCATGCTGTTTATTTTAATTCTATTTTAATTGTTGTATTAAATTGAGTCATATTCCATTTTAAACATCTTATTCTCATTTTATTTTAATTGTTGCATTAAACTGAATCATACTCTATTTTAAGCATCAAATTGAAGTAATTTATATAGGATCTCTTGAAATATCTAATTCAAAGTAGAAAGTTCAAGCTGCAGCAGCACTGAATAAAAAGATTTTTATTTTTGCCAAAAAGTTAATACAACGTTTCGGACCAACTGTCCTTAATCATGTATAAAATCACACTGACACATACAGGCTTAAAATACCCTTAACCCCTCCCATTCAATTATAATACACACCTGTGATGATCTATCTACATCAGTTAACTCCACCTAGTGTTCGCACACCTCTTTTCTTAGAGGTTCTCATATGACTTCACAGTTGATTTATCATTGTGTGTACACAACATAGACATTCTAAATCAAAGATACCTATACTTTTTGTTAGCTCTAAGAACTTTTTAGACCTTTTTTAAGCCTTTACCTCTTATATTAAAGGGACAGTAATCAGAAAATACTCCAATCCATTTCTCTATTCATACCTCCTGGCCACATAGTACCTAATGTATAGATCCAAAACAATTCTTTTTGCTGAAGTTTTTTCTCTCTGTTGCCCCCCCTCCTGGGTTTCTCTACATGATCTATAATCTGAAATCTAATTTGACTCAGACTATGCCCAGCTGTCAAAAAATGGCGAGCCACAGGTGCATCTACATCTCCTGTTCTTATGCTACTCTTGTGTTGGTTCAACCTCTCACGCACCTTACGGGTGGTCTCTCCTACATAGCCCCACCCACATGGGCATTTGATTAGATACACAGCATATTCTGTGTTACAGGTGAAATACCCTCTAATCAAAAATTTCTTGCCTGTACGTGGGTGGCAAAATGTAGAGCCCCGCACCATATTGTTACAGTTAGTACAATTTAGGCAGGGAAAGCAACCATTGTTTTTTTTGTCAATATACCTCTGCACTTTCATTTTACCAGGTCCTATATCTGCCCTAACAAGGGTATCCTTAAGATTTTTACCCCTCCTGTATGCAGGCATTGGCGGTACTTGAAATTCCTTCACTTTAGGGTTACATTCACTTAGTACACTCCAGTGCTTTCTTATAATACCTTGTATTTTATCACTAAGGGGAGAAAAATTACTCACAAATACCATTCTATCTGTTTGGTCCTTTTCTTTATTATTTTGTTGTTCTAACAACTTAGCCCTCGGAATGTCTAGAGCGCTATTTATGCCCTCCTGTATCATTTTAGATGGATAGCCTCTCTTTGTGAATGCATTCCCTATCTCACTAAGTCTCTCCAGTGCCAGACTCTCGTCTGATACTATGCGTCTTACACGCAGAAACTGGCTCTTTGGTAGAGATCTAGTGAGAGTGGGAGGATGTGCACTACTGTAGTGTAATAGATTGTTACAATCTGTTTCCTTTCTATACAGATCTACTGACAATGAAGTCCCAGATTTATAAACTTTGGTATCTAGAAAGTTAATGCTTTCTTCACTATGGACAAGTTTAAATTTAATATTAAGGGTAGCGCTATTCAAATCCTTAAAGAACTGTTCCAGGGTCCCAATGTCGCCCAACCACACACCGAACACATCATCTATATAGCGCCACCATGTGGCGCCATATAGAATAAATAAAGGGTGGCTGTACACCACATGCTCTTCAAACACATTCATGAAAATGTTCGCGTATGTGGGAGTGACATTGGAACCCATGGCCGTGCCCTGAAGTTGCAGAAAATAGTCATCTTGGAATAGGAAGTAATTACACCACAGTACAATACCTAGCAGTTCAACAATAAAATTTCTCTGCATCTCACTTATCTCTGTGCTATTGCTCAGTATTCTATTTACTGCTCCAATTCCTGCTTCATGTGTAATGGATGTGTACAAACTTACTACATCCATACTATACAGAATACCTTTTCCCTCACTCAGATCAAGACTATGTATTTTCTTCAAAAAATCACCTGTATCTCTTATGTAAGAGTTGGATCAATCCTGTCCAATGCCTCCATTTTCCTTGATAAATATCTGAGACCTTTTGTGGGATCTAAGTCTTACATAAGAGATACAGGTGATTTTTTGAAGAAAATACATAGTCTTGATCTGAGTGAGGGAAAAGGTATTCTGTATAGTATGGATGTAGTAAGTTTGTACACATCCATTACACATGAAGCAGGAATTGGAGCAGTAAATAGAATACTGAGCAATAGCACAGAGATAAGTGAGATGCAGAGAAATTTTATTGTTGAACTGCTAGATATTGTACTGCGGTGTAATTACTTCCTATTCCAAGATGACTATTTTCTGCAACTTCAGGGCACGGCCATGGGTTCCAATGTCGCTCCCACATACGCGAACATTTTCATGAATGTGTTTGAAGAGCATATGGTGTACAGCCACCCTTTATTTATTCTATATGGCGCCACATGGTGGCGCTATATAGATGATGTGTTCGGTGTGTGGTTGGGCGACATTGGGACCCTGGAACAGTTCTTTAAGGATTTGAATAGCGCTACCCTTAATATTAAATTTAAACTTGTCCATAGTGAAGAAAGCATTAACTTTCTAGATACCAAAGTTTATAAGTCTGGGACTTCATTGTCAGTAGATCTGTATAGAAAGGAAACAGATTGTAACAATCTATTACACTACAGTAGTGCACATCCTCCCACTCTCACTAGATCTCTACCAAAGAGCCAGTTTCTGCGTGTAAGACGCATAGTATCAGACGAGAGTCTGGCACTGGAGAGACTTAGTGAGATAGGGAATGCATTCACAAAGAGAGGCTATCCATCTAAAATGATACAGGAGGGCATAAATAGCGCTCTAGACATTCCGAGGGCTAAGTTGTTAGAACAACAAAATAATAAAGAAAAGGACCAAACAGATAGAATGGTATTTGTGAGTAATTTTTCTCCCCTTAGTGATAAAATACAAGGTATTATAAGAAAGCACTGGAGTGTACTAAGTGAATGTAACCCTAAAGTGAAGGAATTTCAAGTACCGCCAATGCCTGCATACAGGAGGGGTAAAAATCTTAAGGATACCCTTGTTAGGGCAGATATAGGACCTGGTAAAATGAAAGTGCAGAGGTATATTGACAAAAAAAAACAATGGTTGCTTTCCCTGCCTAAATTGTACTAACTGTAACAATATGGTGCGGGGCTCTACATTTTGCCACCCACGTACAGGCAAGAAATTTTTGATTAGAGGGTATTTCACCTGTAACACAGAATATGCTGTGTATCTAATCAAATGCCCATGTGGGTGGGGCTATGTAGGAGAGACCACCCGTAAGGTGCGTGAGAGGTTGAACCAACACAAGAGTAGCATAAGAACAGGAGATGTAGATGCACCTGTGGCTCACCATTTTTTGACAGCTGGGCATAGTCTGAGTCAAATTAGATTTCAGATTATAGATCATGTAGAGAAACCCAGGAGGGGGGGCAACAGAGAGAAAAAACTTCAGCAAAAAGAATTGTTTTGGATCTATACATTAGGTACTATGTGGCCAGGAGGTATGAATAGAGAAATGGATTGGAGTATTTTCTGATTACTGTCCCTTTAATATAAGAGGTAAAGGCTTAAAAAAGGTCTAAAAAGTTCTTAGAGCTAACAAAAAGTATAGGTATCTTTGATTTAGAATGTCTATGTTGTGTACACACAATGATAAATCAACTGTGAAGTCATATGAGAACCTCTAAGAAAAGAGGTGTGTGAACACTAGGTGGAGTTAACTGATGTAGATAGATCATCACAGGTGTGTATTATAATTGAATGGGAGGGGTTAAGGGTATTTTAAGCCTGTATGTGTCAGTGTGATTTTATACATGATTATGGACAGTTGGTCCGAAACGTTGTATTAACTTTTTGGCAAAAATAAAAATCTTTTTATTCAGTGCTGCTGCAGCTTGAACTTTCTACTTATTTTTGGGTTTTTTGGTATGGACCCTTGCAGCCTGCACGGATAAATAACCTCAAAAACAGAGTGCTGAACAGTAACCTGCTGTTGGAATTGAAATATCTAATTCAAGCCACTTATGTATGCTCTCTTCAAATTTTAGCATATCATAGTCACCTTAGCCTTTACATTTTACGAGCTCTGAACACCACCCCTCACATGGTTGGCTAGGTAACCATTTGTTAGGAGCTATAGGTGTTTCTTCCCCTTGGCACTAGGTCTCCCACAATCTACATACAGATCACCCACAATATATGTGATGCGATGACCTTAAAATTACAACACAAAAATAATACATCATAAATGTGTGAGCAAAGTCAACAAAAACGTGAAGGTTAGAAATCCCTAAATAGGGGTAAATTTACCAAAATCTTCGGGGTACCCCAGTAATTGAAGCAAACACGGTCCAGATAAAGAGAACTCAGCTTTGGCCAGAGGCTAAAAGAAGCAGACTAATTGCTTAGACGATACTCCTAAAAGAATATTGATGGACATGCCACAGAACAGGTATACGTATCCAAGAGGCAATATTCTGAACATAGCAAGGACTACATAAGTCACTAATCCTCCTAGATTCAAGACTGCTTACTGGACCCTGGGAAGTCTTGAATTGAGCAGTCTTGAATTGTGTGACACTCCTGATTTGTATATCACTCTAGGAGGATTATATATACATTTTTCGGATACTTTCAGTTAAATTTAATGGCATAGTAAGCACTTATAATTATTAATATTATCAGTTATTTGTAGAGTGTCAACAGATTCTGCAGAGCTATAAACATAGGTATAATATGCAAAAGTAGTATTTATAGGAGACAAATGGGTAGAGGGCTCTGCCAACAGTTGCACTGTTGTAAATCACCTCTCATCTACAAAACAGCTGGGTTCATAGGCTTATAAGGGAGTTCAAGGGGGTGACACAAGTAGGAGAAGAACTGAGGCAAGAAAAGGTTAGGGTACATTGTATGTATCCCTGAGTAGTACAGTGTTTAGGGAGTGCTTGAAACTTTGAAAACTAGGGGAGATACTTGTGGAGTAAGGCAGAGAGTTCCACAATATAGGGGCCAGTCTGGAGAAGTCCTGTAGACAGGAATGTGAGGAGGTAACAAGAGAGGAGGAGAGATAGAGATCATGAGGATTACTTTGAGGATGTAAAAGTAAATTATGAATATTAATACAACTTTGTAATTTATTGAATTATTTATTTTGCCCTTTTCATGTAACAAGTTGAAAATTGTGGATTTTCCAATCCTGTAAACTGAAAGAGCACATGGCAGGCTTGACAATCATATATCCCTCATTTGCAGCTTGTTATATTTTTATACACAATGGCAGCGGAAAAGCCCTGACGTCTCCAGACTCAAGTCCTGGATTGCATCCTCCAAATAAGGAAAGTGTTGTGTAGAACATTGGAAAACAAATGCAGCAAACAATGTGTTACTCTATATTATTAATGTTCATACTAAAATATTTATCAATTGTAAGACTGCGGAAAATGTAATTACAAGGTGTTTACTGTCTTTCTTAACTTTGTTATGTAAAAATATCTTAAAATAGTTCTTCTGTTCTTTAATAAACAAGGAATAAATACACAGTGTACAACAATGCTTTAATAAGTTGGGTTTTTTTGCCTTTTACGTCCTTATTCTTGGGTTGCAGTTGGGAGATTTAGGTGTAGATTCAGGGCAGTATAACTGCTTTGCATTTATAATTTAATTTATATTTATAAATAGTATTCAAGTGCAGTATATGCCATTTATTATCAAGACTTGGGGTGTTAATGACCATTGAGAAAAGCCTGATTTTTCACACCTTATTGGTGTACAATATTTGTTAGTAACCATTATCTGTCCTCATCCATTAATCTTTTAATTTAGCTTACTTCTAATGAATTCACCAGTAAAGTTTAAGGCTATTTTTGAATAAAATTATTTGATACATTTTTCTTGTGATATATCCCCCATATCTTCAAATTGTGGCATTTGAGGGTCCTCAAGTTTTAAAATGTGACTTGTGTTACGTGCAAGAGTTGCATTTGTTAGTAATAACTAGAAGTCAAATTTTTTTAGAATCTGTTTAATAATTAGCCATCTGAAGATTTGATTGTGAAAACAGTGTGTAGTGTTAAAAAAGTTTAGTCATTGACAAAGCTTTAACAGTTTACTGTACTGTCATGTTTATTTTTGTATCATGCCCCAAATTGAATGTTTTTTTAAGCCCAGGGGCGGAACTACCATTGGTGTAGTAGCACCAGGTCCCAAGTGCTGGGGGGCCCATTGCTGCCAGTCTATACATAGGCGTGTGCCTATGTGGCCATAATCTGTGTATAGACACTCATCATCGTTATACTTTGCAGCATTCTCATCAGTGTATAAATACTGCTTATGGCAGTCTAGGGATGAGTTCTGTCATGAACAGGGCCATACCAGGCATTTTAATACAGAGCAGCACACTAGGGTTTCTACCTTTAGTTGAGGCCAAACCCGAAAACTGTTGACACACGCAGCGCAGCAAATCTATTTTACACACTATGCATTAATAACATTAAACAGCTTTCTAACAAAATTTGGCTTATTCAGCACAAGAAGATCAAATAAATAAAAGCTAATGTTTATTATATACTTTCTTTTAATAGAACAAAGAAAGAATCTGAGTACATTGTCCTTTTGTGCCACCTCCATATCCTGCTGTTTTTGCAATGCAAATGTGTTTCTTTAGCTTACATCTTAACACCATAAGCCTAATGAATTCACTTTTTCCCTATGTGGAACTGCAATGATCACACAAAGGCATCAGTGCATTCCCTTCATTATAACACAGGATAGAGAGCGAGTGTTTTTACAGAGCAGAGGGGGGCTGGATTGTATTTACTCCTAACCCGCTTACTGACCCCATTTACATAGCTGTAAAGGACACAGGTGGCTTAATGATTTACAGAGAGGTAAGAAAAAGCACAGGATACTTACATTTGTGAATGAGCAGCTTCTCAAATGATTTTCCCCATTTCATGGCAACTTCTGCAGGTGGTCTGGGGGGGCAAGACATTTTTTTGGGAAAAAATAAAAAAGTTTTAAAAAGAAAAAAAATTGTGCTGAAGATGGGGCATCACCGGTAGTTCCGCCCCTGGTGAAGACGTTTAGGCTAGATGAGGGGAACTTAAACTATAGTTCCTGCACAGTGATAGAGCAGCAGGAAGTGGAACAAATTTCTATGCTATATAGTTTTAAAGTGCCCCCTACAGTTCCCAATGTGCGCCTCCCACACACACAGCCCTCAGTGTGCGAAAGATAGCAGTAAACATGGCATTTTTTTTTTTAGACAAAACTGCAGTGGAGCCTGGATGAAAAATTATATAATTATATTTATTAAGCCAAAAAGATTTATTTATATAATTAAGATTTATTTATTTAATTTGTTATTTTTCTTCTTTCTTTCTTATTCTTTTGGGGGTTCACATGCTCATGTGCTCGTGCTCCCATAGAGGAGCCTCTACTGACTGTGCAGCATAATCATCAGTTTATAGACACTCACATCATTATACTGCATAGCATACTCATCAGTGTATAGATATTCACATAATTATACTGTGCAACATACTCATTAGTATATAGATACTCATCATCATTATTCACTACTTGTATATACTGTAGATATTCTGTTGTTATACAGCACAGTAGATTCATATCACATCATTAGGCAGCACAGTGTTCATTATAAAGTGCAGCACACAACTGTGTGTGTGTGTATGTATATATATATATATATATATATATATATATATATATATATATATATATATATATACAGGGAGTGCAGAATTATTAGGCAAGTTGTATTTTTGAGGATTAATTTTATTATTGAACAACAACCAAGCTGAATAGTTTTGGAAGTAGTTTTTAGTTTGTTTTTAGTTATAGCTATTTTAGGGGGATATCTGTGTGTGCAGGTGACTATTACTGTGCATAATTATTAGGCAACTTAACAAAAAACAAATATATACCCATTTCAATTATTTATTTTTACCAGTGAAACCAATATAACATCTCAACATTCACAAATATACATTTCTGACATTCAAAAACAAAACAAAAACAAATCAGTGACCAATATAGCCACCTTTCTTTGCAAGGACACTCAAAAGCCTGCCATCCATGGATTCTGTCAGTGTTTTGATCTGTTCACCATCAACATTGCGTGCAGCAGCAACCACAGCCTCCCAGACACTGTTCAGAGAGGTGTACTGTTTTCCCTCCTTGTAAATCTCACATTTGATGATGGACCAAAGGTTCTCAATGGGGTTCAGATCAGGTGAACAAGGAGGCCATGTCATTAGATTTTCTTCTTTTATACCCTTTCTTGCCAGCCACGCTGTGGAGTACTTGGACGCGTGTGATGGAGCATTGTCCTGCATGAAAATCATGTTTTTCTTGAAGGATGCAGACTTCTTCCTGTACCACTGCTTGAAGAAGGTGTCTTCCAGAAACTGGCAGTAGGACTGGGAGTTGAGCTTGACTCCATCCTCAACCTGAAAAGGCCCCACAAGCTCATCTTTGATGATACCAGCCCAAACCAGTACTCCACCTCCACCTTGCTGGCGTCTGAGTCGGACTGGAGCTCTCTGCCTTTTCCAATCCAGCCACTGGCCCATCCATCTGGCCCATCAAGACTCACTCTCATTTCATCAGTCCATAAAACCTTAGAAAAATCAGTCTTGAGATATTTCTTGGCCCAGTCTTGACGTTTCAGCTTGTGTGTCTTGTTCAGTGGTGGTCATTTTTCAGCCTTTCTTACCTTGGCCATGTCTCTGAGTATTGCACACCTTGTGCTTTTGGGCACTCCAGTGATGTTGCAGCTATGAAATATGGCCAAACTGGTGGCAAGTGGCATCTTGGCAGCTGCACGCTTGACTTTTCTCAGTTCATGGGCAGTTATTTTACGCCTTGGTTTTTCCACACGCTTCTTGCGACCCTGTTGACTATTTTGAATGAAACGCTTGATTGTTCGATGATCACGCTTCAGAAGCTTTGCAATTTTAAGAGTGCTGCATCCCTCTGCAAGATATCTCACTATTTTTGACTTTTCTGAGCCTGTCAAGTCCTTCTTTTGACCCATTTTGCCAAAGGAAAGGAAGTTGCCTAATAATTATGCACACCTGATATAGGGTGTTGATGTCATTAGACCACACCCCTTCTCATTACAGAGATGCACATCACCTAATATGCTTAATTGGTAGTAGGCTTTCAAGCCTATACAGCTTGGAGTAAGACAACATGCATAAAGAGGATGATGTGGTCAAAATACTCATTTGCCTAATAATTCTGCACTCCCTGTATATATATATATATATATATATATATATATATATATATATATATATATATATATATATACTGTATATATACACACACAAACACACTCAAAATTATACAACTAACCATGTATATTATTTTTGCAGCAGGGCCCTTTGTTGAGTATGTCTGCTACTGTTGCTGTGCCATTTAATGAGGATGCTCAGTAAACTCATGCAGGTCAAGGTATGTGTCTCAACTACATTTCAAGTTTTATGCCTTGCATACACAGTTGCTGACAATTTTGACAGCTGTTAACTGTAAAAGTGCAGTTTCAATGGTTAATGTCTGTTTGCAGTTTACATAGTACAGATGTTTTTGCTTAGCGCTTACTAAATATCCATTGGAACAAATAAACAATAATTTGCATAATGTTTACAGTGCACACTTTTTTGTGTAACCCTTTTGCTGCTAAGACTTTTTTCACCCCAGTGAAAAAAGCCAGCCAGTTTTTTGCTTTTTTGCTACCTAGATTTAAACCTTATTGTAAAACAAATATTTCAGGGAGTGACCCACACAAATTATATATTGTTTTTATCAGCAGGCCCAGCAGATTCACAATATACTATTATTAAATTTATAATTAATTACACGTGAGAGAGCTGCAGCAAAAAACTGTAAACAAATGTATATTTTATTCTTAGATTTTAGTAAATAATACTGAAAATGGCCAAGTGACCACTGTTGTTACTTTGATCACCTTTCTAAATTGTCATCATGTGTAGCCACATGTAAAATAGGGGCCATACATGCTTTTGGGGAATTTTGATATAGATTAGAGATGCCCCATTGTTCAGAACAGAAATTAAAGCACTTTTTTTCTTGCAAGGTGTTTACTGTTACCAAAGTGATCACCTGACTATACAGACAAAATTCATATCTATTTTTAGAGAGGGACTTGTCTACTAGAAAATGTATTAGTAGTCTCTATACATATCAGTTTTTTTTATTGCACATATAGGGCCAGATTACAAGTGGAGAGTTATTTAACTCTCCCGCTCAAACGTTAGCTGTGCTAGAAGTAAGTTTTTGGCGCGTGTCCAGTTTCTCTCGTATTACAAGGTGAAAGTAAACTTTCTCCAAACTATTGCCATAAAGTTGGAAGCACCCAATTGTCTTAAATGTTTTTAGATTCTGTAACATTAATATGGCTCCTTACTGGAACTAAGGGGCCTAACTGAAACAATGAAAAAAAAAAACAGCCATAGATCATTATCTCTCCTCTACCAAACTTAGCAGCAGGCACTATGCATTCTAGTAGGTAGCATTCTCCTGGCCTCTACCACACCTAGGTTCTTCCTTCAGAGTGCCAGAGAGTGTGATTCATCACTCCAGAGAACACATTTCTACTGCTCCCAAATCCAGTGGTGACACATTTACATCACTCCAGCTGTGCTTGGCATCGTTCATGTTGATCTGAAGCTTGTGTACAGATGCCCGGCCATGGCAACTCATTTCATGAAGCTCCCAACATAGAAACATATATTTTGATGACAGATAAGAACCATGGGCCCACCAAGTCTGCCCAAAATTTCAAAAAAGTCTAAACGTATTCCATCAATCAACCAACCTTTCTGTGAAGAAGTGTTGCCACAAATTTCTCCTGAACCCACTACCCTTCAGCTTGAGATCATGAACCTTTGTTCTGGTATTGTTGTTTTTGGTAAAAAATATTCACAGCCTTAACTTACTAAACCTCATAATATACTTGAAAGTTACTATCATGTCAAAATAAACCGGACACTTGGATTTCAGTCAGGGACCTCTTGATCTGCAGTTGAATGTTCTACCACTGAGCTATATTACCTCATGCTAAACAGTTCTTGTGCTGATGTTGCTTTCAGAGGCAGTTTGGAGCTCTGTAGTGAGTGATGCAACAGAAGAATTTTATGTGATATGCTCTTTAGCACTCAGTAACTCTGCTCTATGTGTTTACATGGCCTACCAATTTTTGGCTGGTCCAGATGCTTCTACTTCACAATAAAAACACTTACAGTGGACACAGGCAAATCTAGTAGGACTACAATTCGGTCTTCGGTAGGACCTACTGTAATGCCATTCTTTGTCTGTGGAAATTTGATGGTTATGTGCAGGATTTTATGCACCTCTTAGCAATGGGTGTGGCTGAAATACCTGAACTCAATAGTAACTTCTTTGCTACCGGGAATTTCAGATAAGAACTTTCAGCATTTTTGTTATCATTTCATTTAAACAGAAATAGAGCCTTGTTTTTTTATATACCTATCAAAACTATACATATTTTTAAAGTAGATAAGCCATTTCATATATTTCATGGCATCGTTTCATCGCCAAATCATTAACTTTTTCACAAACTTTTGAGTTCTCACTGAAATTTTTTACTTTGCTTGTGCAATCATGACACAAATGATTGCAAAAGCGTATCTGGGATCCCCTTAATTCAGAAATAGCAGACATGCATGGCTTTGTCATTGTTTTTGAATATTAGAAGGTTGCTAATTGCAGCTGCGCACCACACTTCTATAATTCCGGGCAGTGAAGGGTTTAATCAGATATAATATAGGAGGTAAAGGAAGCTACAATAATGATGCTAGGATCACACTGAGGAGGCTGTGATTAATACCTAGTACTCTAGATTAGTAAATAACATAAAGGGATAAACCTTAAATATATTCACTAATAGGCAATAGAATATTTATATATTTGTCGATCAGTTTTCCATATTATAGTAAAAATAATTGAATTTGCTATGATATAATACGGGGATCATGCTGTATCAGCATCTTATCTTATTTTCCCCGCCCTTGAAAAAGCCCTTTATGATCGAAACGCATGAGGGGGCTAGGAGCACACGGGAGCTCCATTTTTTAGTGCACTTTAAACTTGTTGACTGCACTGGCAGTATTTACTATATGACGGCTCTCCTCACATGGCCGTTATCCATGGCCATATATGTTCAAATTTATACCTGAGTCTATGTGAACGCTACCTAGGATTACCACTATAACTATATTCACATAGACACATACCTAGTACCACATTAAGTTGCAAGGATCGTAGAGTTTTCAGTAACGTTTGAGCTCTCCTATAAGGTAGTTCACACGCTGTTGTGCAATTTGTGCCAGCAGCATTTAGATTAAGGAGGAGGCTAGTGATCACTACATAGTACTGTTTTTAGTGGGATTAACCCGACAACTCTATACAGTTCCTAACACAGACCATATATGTTTGCACTTTCAGTATTCTGTGAAAAGTTATTAACCTATAAGGAATGTATAAACTTTTAGTTCTATCAGATTAAGTGGCTGTGAAAGTTGTTTCAGCGACAACTAACACTCATAGAGCATCAGCTTGAATAGCCATTGCAACTTAATGATTTAGCTGGTAAACAAGTATAAGGTAAAGGCGGCTAAATAGAATATCTTACGTTTATGTAATATAAACGGTATTTGTCTTAGACTTTACTTGGTTATCCAAGTATTCACCATTTACCGTAATTACCAACAAGAATGCATTAGCCAATTGAGACCTATCATATACTGGCATTATTACATATTGTAAGAAATCACTACCGTATCACGGTTAATAGGAGCCAGATTAACATTTATTCTCACAATATATGACAACAACCACTAATTGGTTAATGTTAATCAAATCGTTATTTAAGAAACACAGCTATACTTTAACACATATATCCATCAGTAACTCAGAGCCGCAATTGGGTTAATAAACTTATGTTAGTGACCTAGAGTCATCGAACCTCCACAGCCATTTGTGTTATCCCATTAGTATTAAGTACTTGTAGATCTGTTTAAAACCCACAACATAGATCAGCAAGCTACAAACGATACTTTGTAGAAAAGTCCATGTGTTGAAGCATTACATTGTATTAACCATAGATAGAATGGTTATTTGTATTAAGATCTCCGGAATACCATATATTAAACTAGAACTACCCTATTTAGCTATTCAAGCCACAAGTTGATATTCTACTCGAGATCTATTACTAGCCAGACTATATATATATATATGGTCAAACATACAGAATCTGACACCAATACCAATAATATTTTATTTAAGGATATAACAATAAGATGCTGATCCAGCATGATCCCCGTATTATATCATAGCAAATTCAATTATTTTTACCATGATATGGAAAACTGATCGACAAATATATAAATATTTTATTTCCTATTAGTGAATATATTAAAGATTAACCCTTTATGTTATTTACTAACCTAGAGTACTAGGTATTAATCACAGCCTCCTCGGTACGACCCTAGCATCATTATTGTAGCTTCATTTACCTCCGATATTATATATATGATCTCTATACTAGACACTACCTCCCAGTGCTGATCCCCGTAAAGGTAACATTTATTAATTAGCAAGAATCTAGCCACATGAGTCTTTAGGTGTTTTTAATTGTGTTTTCATACACTGGGTACCGAGATTTTAATGTAACCACAATAAAAGTTATATTTTATTATTCCCAGTTTCTCTACTACAAGTCCAAGCTTTGAGTGCTATCAGTGCAGCCTTTTTTCTGAGGGGCTCTTACATCAGTGTCTTGTTGCTCTTGATATGTTGCACAGCACCTCTCCCCTCTTCTTATCTTACACTAGAGGCCCTAAACCTGTTTATAGCCTCAGAAATATGTAACACTCAGGGGAGTTAGCTGTAGTGGTGCCATTGTACACCTAGTATCTATATTTAGCTTTCTAACCCTCCCACTTATTGAGGGCCATCTTTGGTACTGGTAGGTGCTTTTAATAAACCTATTTTTTTTATCTGGAACTGTCGCTTTCACTGCATACTTCTGCAAGCATCTAATCACAGTTTGAATTTTCCGTTTTCCTACTTTGGATCTGCATGTTTTTTTCTGACCGTCTGTGCTCTCAGCTGTATCCTGGGCTGATTTCCTCACAGGGAATCAGTAGAATGTACTGATGTTGTTTGTGTTTTCCTGGTATTGCTGAATCTACAAGCTGTACTCTCAGCTCGACTGTTACTGCCAGTGACTGTCTCGCTGGGGAGACCGGTGTGCCCCAGCTCGCGTCTCACGCACCACTGGTGGTGCCTGCTAAAACGTTGCCACTTGTCTTCATTTGAAGTTTTTAACCCTGTTTGAACTTACTCACCCTATGAAGCGCCTCCATTTTTTCTCTTACATGTTATTTGTGTATGTGAATTAGCTGATTTTGTGTTTTGAAGCCACAACCTAATAAAATGGGTTGAGCTTGTAGGAATAATCAGATCTCATTACTTTATCACATTGTGTATATATTCCTGCGTCTTTATCTTATATCTGTCTATAAACCAATCACCAATACTTGGAGAGAACAATGGAAAATTAATCTTTTATTACCTTACTAGTACTAAAGCCCGTGTACACGGGCCATTTTTTTCAGAACAGCGGTCCCACCCCTTGCTCTCTCCCCCCTTTCTTTTGCTCTCTCTTCCCCCCTCTCTTTTGCTTTCTTTCCCCCCTCTCTTTTGCTTTATCTCCCCCCTCTCCTTTGTTCTCTCTCTCCCCTCTTTTGCTCTCTCTCTCCCCTCTTTTGCTCTCTCTCTCCCCTCTTTGGCTCTCTCCATCCTTTCTTTTGCTCTCTCTCCCCCCTCTTTGGCTCCCCCCCTTTGGCTCTCCCCCCCCTCTTTGGCTCCCTCCCCCTCTTTGGCTCTCCCCCCCCCCTCTTTGGCTCTCTCCCCTCTTTTGCTCTCTCTCCTCTTTGGCTCTCTCTCTCCCCTCTTTGGCTCCCCCCCCCCTTTGGCTCTCTCTCCCCCCTCTTTGGCTCTCTCTCCCCCCTCTTTGGCTCTCTCTCCTCTTTGGCTCTCTCTCTCCCCCCTGTTTGGCTCTCCCCTCCCCTCCCCTTTGGCTCCCCCCTCCCCTTTGGCTCCCCCCCTCTTTGGCTCTCCCCCCCCCTCTTTTGCTCTCCCCTCCCCTCTTTGGCTCTCTCCCCCCTCTTTTGTTCTCTCCCCCCTCTTTGGCGCTCTCCCCCCATCTTTGGCTCTCTCCCCCCCTCTTTGGCTCTCCCCCCCCCTCTTTGGCTCTGCCCCCCCCTCTTTGGCTCTCTCTCCCCCCTCTTTGTCTCTCTCTTTGGCTCTCTTTCCTCTTTGGCTCTCTCTCTCCCCCCTCTTTGGCTCTCCCCCCCTTTAGCTCTCTCCCCCCCCTTTGGCTCTCCCCCCCCCCTCTTTGGCTCTCTCTCCCCCCCTCTTTGGCTCTCTCTCCTTTTTGGCTCTTTTTCCTCTTTGGCTCTCTCTCTCCCCCCTCTTTGGCTCTCCCCCCCTTCTCTTTGGCTCTCCCCCCCTTCTCTTTGGCTCTCTTCCCCCCCTTCTCTTTGGCTCTCTCTCCCCCCCCTTCTCTTTGGCTCTCTGCCCCCCCCTTCTCTTTGGCTCTCTGCCCCCCCTTCTCTTTGGCTCTCTGCCCCCCCCTTCTCTTTGGCTCTCTGCCCCCCCTTCTCTTTGGCTCTCTGCCCCCCCCTTCTCTTTGGCTCTCTGCCCCCCCTTCTCTTTGGCTCTATGCCCCCCCCTTCTCTTTGGCTCTCTGCCCCCCCTTCTCTTTGGCTCTCTGCCCCCCCTTCTCATTGGCTCTCTGCCCCCCCCCTTCTCTTTGGCTCTCTGCCCCCCCCTTCTCTTTGGCTCTCTGCCCCCCCCTTCTCTTTGGCTCTCTGCCCCCCCCACTTCTCTTTGGCTCTCTGCCCCCCCCCTTCTCTTTGGCTCTCTGCCCCCCCCCCTTCTCTTTGGCTCTCTGCCCCCCCTTCTCTTTGGCTCTCTGCCCCCCTTCTCTTTGGCTCTCTGCCCCCCTTCTCTTTGGCTCTCTGCCCCCCCTTCTCTTTGGCTCTCTGCCCCCCCCCGCCTTCTCTTTGGCTCTCTGCCCCCCCTTCTCTTTGGCTCTCTGCCCCCCCCCTTCTCTTTGGCTCTCTGCCCCCCCTTCTCTTTGGCTCTCTGCCCCCCCCTTCTCTTTGGCTCTCTGCCCCCCCCTTCTCTTTGGCTCTCTGCCCCCCCCTTCTCTTTGGCTCTCTGCCCCCCCTTTCTCTTTGGCTCTCTGCCCCCCCCTTCTCTTTGGCTCTCTGCCCCCCCCTTCTCTTTGGCTCTCTGCCCCCCCCCTTCTCTTTGGCTCTCTGCCCCCCCCCCTTCTCTTTGGCTCTCTGCCCCCCCTTCTCTTTGGCTCTCTGCCCCCCCCCTTCTCTTTGGCTCTCTGCCCCCCCTTCTCTTTGGCTCTCTGCCCCCCCCTTCTCTTTAGCTCTCTGCCCCCCCTTCTCTTTGGCTCTCTGCCCCCCCCCCTTCTCTTTGGCTCTCTGCCCCCCCCCTTCTCTTTGGCTCTCTGCCCCCCCTTCTCTTTGGCTCTCTGCCCCCCTTCTCTTTGGCTCTCTGCCCCCCCCCTTCTCTTTGGCTCTCTGCCCCCCCCCTTCTCTTTGGCTCTCTGCCCCCCCCTTCTCTTTGGCTCTCTGCCCCCCCCTTCTCTTTGGCTCTCTGCCCCCCCCTTCTCTTTGGCTCTCTGCCCCCCCCCTTCTCTTTGGCTCTCTGCCCCCCCCCTTCTCTTTGGCTCTCTGCCCCCCCCTCCTGCTCCCTCTCTGGCTCTGTCTTCGCGGGACCCCGCCCGGCCACGCCCCATCGCGGCAACACCCGCCCGGCCACGCCCCTCGCGACGCCCGCCCACGCCCCTCGCGACGCCCGGCCACGCCCCTCGCGACGCTCCCGTCGGCCACAAACAGCTGTGAGGTCTGGGGAGCGCGTTGCCGCTTCTCACGCAGCAGACCTCACAGCTGTTGAGTAGCTCGCGCTCCCTATCTCACAGCTGCTTGTATGCTGTGTAGCGCTCCCAATCTGTCAGCTGTCAGCTATGCCGAGGTGCGCGAGAATAGAATCTAAGGCCAAGTGTTTGTCTGTACTGCGCATGACGGCTTCAGACAAACACTTGTCTTTTATAATATAGGATATCTTCTATAACCCACTGGGAGTGTAATTTCTTCTACTGGCTGTGCTAACACAGCTTGGCCTCAAGGCCGAAAACTTATAGAATATAAGGTTAATGGAAATACTTGTAAACAATTGAATACACTCCAGCAGATAAAGTGGATCATTGGGAACAAATTAAAGGGGAGAATAAACTGTCCCTTTAAGATAAATTAGTGCCTGACCTCTTCTGCCCTTCTGTGCAGCTCCCAGCAAACTAAATTACCTGCTTACATGTTTGCAGTATTTGATAGCATTTTGAACATCAGTAACTTTATCTTTTAGAGATAAAACAAACTATGTAAACCGTCTGGTAATGTTGTCCATTGCTAAAATGCAAAAAAAAAAAAGAAAAGAAAAGAAAAAAGCTAGTGTCATACATGCTACAACTGCTTTCAAACATCTCATTCTTGTGCCTATGTATATGAATCCTAAGTAAACTTCTCATGTTTTATCATTTGATCTAGCTCTATTATATGAAACGTATATTAAACCATGTGTGGGTGTCCATCTTATTCTTGTATTGATGCTCTTTGTGAACTGATAAAGAGTTCACACCAACTCCAAAACCACACATTTTTTTCCCAAATCTTGTGGTAAAGATGCACATGCAAATAGTAAATGATTCCACCTTGTACTAATGTTATACATTATAGTTTTTATAGTGCAAAAGAAAAAAAAAATAGGAGAAAAAAAACAACTAAACAAATTAATAAGGACATGCACGTCTATAACGCAGATTATAAATTTATCCTTTAAGTTTATTTTGAATACTAAATTAGAAGATGAAGCAGCAACATTAAAAAGCTTAATAACAGAAAGTTAATATTATTCATTTAGATCAGATGTTTACAAAATATTTTTTTATCAAGTATATCAAAATCAAAATGCTTCTATTTTTTAATTTAAACCTTCTTGCATGTCCCTTGCATTAGAAAAATAAATAGTATTTTTCTTAATATTTTGGCACCTGAAATAAATCGGTTAAGCCAAATTTGAAAATGGCAAAACTGAAACGTAGGCAAAAAAAATAAAAAAAAATAATGTTGCAAAATTTTGCTGTAAATTTTGGGTGTTGCTAGATGTTTATAGAAAGAGTAATTAATTTGCCACCTGGGATCGTCTGTGAGGGGATCAGCAGCTGTGATGTTAGTTGAAAATTATTTATTCTAGCATAGCAGCATCCCTGTAGGTAAGGATTTTCTTATTTTATTTTGTTTTTTAAATTTTTATTTGTTTCGAACAAAGTAAGCATAAAGATCATTGAACATTTATTTGTTACAATACCAGATTGAACATTTCTCCTATTTTTATTTTTCTTCTTCTTTTTTTTATTTATTAAAAGAATTTTCTTATTGTCTAACTTTCGATCTATATTTATCTTTTTCACTCTCAAAAGATAAATCAAGTAAATATACAATCATAAAATATATCATAAACTCATCACACCATTGACTCTCTCTTCACTTTATTAGAGACTATATATATATATATATATATATAAATATATATATATATATATATATATATATATATATATATATATATATATAAGAAGCGCACTCTGAATAATACAGTTTGAAAAATAAACACTTTGAAAAATCCAGTGAGTGCAAGTCGTTCTTGTTGAATATACAGGCAGTCCCCAGGTTACGAACAAGATATGTTATGTAGGTTTGTTCTTAAGTTGAATTTGTATGTAAGTTGGAACAGGCACCTATTTTAGGTCAAACTCTAGCCAAACATGTTTTTAGTTTTGGAAAGCATAGGGAAAAGTTTGTTTTGCTATCTGTGCCCCTGTTCAGAAAATTTCACATCATCTTGTGACAATTGGATTTTGAGTATTTTGGGTTTTCCTTGGAAAAAAGGATTGGCGATAAAGCTCTATTTTCTCAGTTTGTAAGTACGAGTTGTACTTAAGTCGGATGTCTGTAACTCAGGGACTGCCTGTATATATACAGTATATTTATATGTATACCGGGAGTGCAGAATTATTAGGCAAATGAGAATTTTGACCACATCATCCTCTTTATGCATGTTGTCTTACTCCAAGCTGTATAGGCTCGAAAGCCTACTACCAATTAAGCATATTAGGTGATGTGCATCTCTGTAATGAGAAGGGGTGTGGTCTAATGACATCAACACCCTATATCAGGTGTGCATAATTATTAGGCAACTTCCTTTCCTTTGGCAAAATGGGTCAAAAGAAGGACTTGACAGGCTCAGAAAAGTCAAAAATAGTGAGATATCTTGCAGAGGGATGCAGCACTCTTAAAATTGCAAAGCTTCTGAAGCATGATCATCGAACAATCAAGCGTTTCATTCAAAATAGTCAACAGGGTCGCAAGAAGCGTGTGGAAAAACCAAGGCGCAAAATAACTGCCCATGAACTGAGAAAAGTCAAGCGTGCAGCTGCCAAGATGCCACTTGCCACCAGTTTGGCCATATTTCAGAGATGCAACCTCACTGGAGTGCCCAAAAGCACAAGGTGTGCAATACTCAGAGACATGGCCAAGGTAAGAAATCCTGAAAGACGACCACCACTGAACAAGACACACAAGCTGAAACGTCAAGACTGGGCCAAGAAATATCTCAAGACTGATTTTTCTAAGGTTTTATGGACTGATGAAATGAGAGTGAGTCTTGATGGGCCAGATGGATGGGCCCGTGGCTGGATTGGTAAAGGGCAGAGAGCTCCAGTCCGACTCAGACGCCAGCAAGGTGGAGGTGGAGTACTGGTTTGGGCTGGTATCATCAAAGATGAGCTTGTGGGGCCTTTTCGGGTTGAGGATGGAGTCAAGCTCAACTCAGGAAGAAGCCTGCATCCTTCAAGAAAAACATGATTTTCATGCAGGACAATGCTCCATCACACGCGTCCAAGTACTCCACAGCGTGGCTGGCAAGAAAGGGTATAAAAGAAGAAAATCTAATGACATGGCCTCCTTGTTCACCTGATCTGAACCCCATTGAGAACCTGTGGTCCATCATCAAATATGAGATTTACAAGGAGGGAAAACAGTACACCTCTCTGAACAGTGTCTGGGAGGCTGTGGTTGCTGCTGCATGCAGTGTTGATGGTGAACAGATCAAAACACTGACAGAATCCATGGATGGCAGGCTTTTGAGTGTCCTTGCAAAGAAAGGTGGCTATATTGGTCACTGATTTGTTTTTGTTTTGTTTTTGAATGTCAGAAATGTATATTTGTGAATGTTGAGATGTTATATTGGTTTCACTGGTAAAAATAAATAATTGAAATGGGTATATATTTGTTTTTTGTTAAGTTGCCTAATAATTATGCACAGTAATAGTCACCTGCACACACAGATATCCCCCTAAAATAGCTATAACTAAAAACAAACTAAAAACTACTTCCAAAACTATTCAGCTTTGATATTAATGAGTTTTTTGGGTTCATTGAGAACATGGTTGTTGCTCAATAATAAAATTAATCCTCAAAAATACAACTTGCCTAATAATTCTGCACTCCCTGTATATATATATATATATATATATATATATATATATATATATATATATATATATATATTGAATCCTTGCTTAAATTCATATATTAATTATGGAACCACTCTACCTAAAGAGACTTATCCTTTAAACAAATTTCACAAAGGCTGTTTTTTTGTTATCTCATTAAAGTGAAAGTAAATTTTGATGCTAAAGTGCCCGGTTTTTAAAATTTTTATTAAAAACAGGGGCACTTTAATTCATCAAAATTTACATTTCACTCCTGTTGTGAAAAATAGTTACCTTTTAAACTTGACAGCAGCTCCAGCTTCCTCCGGTCGTCGCAAGCCATTTTCTAATGTCAGAAATGATGGATAGGTCATCCTCCAATCACGGCGTCCCCCCAGGGGAATCAGTGACTGATTCAAAGCCGTGATTGGAGGAAGCCTGATTCCTCATTTTAGATCCAGGCTTTGCGACGGGCGGAGGAAGCTGGAGCTGCTGTGAAGATTAAAAGGTAATTTTTTTTCACAACAGGAGTGATATGTAAATTTTAATGAATTAAAGTGCCCCTGTTTTAATCGAATTTTTAGGATTTTTGTAAATAAATAATTTGGTAAGCTATTCTAAAGGATTGAGATAAACCCATTGTTTGAAAGCAGTTTTTTAAAAAGGCATAAATAATAAACTCAAATAAGTACCTTTAAAATGTAAAAATTTATATAAATGCATATACATATAAATATATTAAGGAAATTGCTGAATAAACATTTTTTTTAGATTTTTTTTAAAAAAAGAAAGGCCTTCAATAAATTTATAGGGATGTGATGCTAAAAAAATATTCAATATGTTTAACTGCTGGGGTTTTTTTTTTGCATCCATGATATAAAAAATGGATAGAATGCCCCTTTAAAGGGATAGTTACCTCAGAAAATTAACTGTTGAAAATTGATAGAGCAGTTTATTTTCAGATAAAAAATAATGATAAAATTATCTTAGTTAAAGGGATAGTAAACCCAATTTTTTTCTTTCATGATTCGGATAGAGCATGCAACTTTCTAATTTACCCCATTATCAATTTTTCTTTATTTGAAAAAGTAGGAAGCTAAGGAGCCGGCCCATTTTTTGTTTCGGCACCATGACTAACGCTTTTGATTGGTGGCTTAATTTAGCAAACCAATAAGCAAGTGCAACACAGGTTGTCATCCAAAAATGGGCCTGCTCTTAAGCTTTTCAAATAAAGATACCAAGAGAACGAAGAAAATTTGATAATAGGCGTAAATTAGAAAGTTGCATAAAATTGCATGCTCTGTCTGAATAATGAAAGAAAAAAAAATTAGGTTTACTATCCCTTTAATAATAATCTGTACAACGATTATAAATCTTATGCTCCTCACCCCACTCAGTAACCAGGTAACAACCTCAGCCAATCAGGTACATATTAGATTCACGCTGATCTAAACAACATGCGGATAATGGACCTGACAGGCTGACAGCTCTAGTGCATCTGCACTAAGAATGGGGGTTAGATTTAAAAATATCTTATGATTGTAGAATAGCAACAAAAAAAAGATTAATAATAAAAATTATGCCGCTTTGTCAATTTATAAATACTTTTTCTTTTGAACATAAAAGCAGTTGCTATTATCAGTATATATAATATTGTTTTGTGTTTTTTAACTAAGCTGTGTGGAAAGTCATAAAGAAAACAAAAAATTTTTTTTTTAAATTGAGAATATTAATTGTGATTTATAAAGAATAAATGTTGCTCCATTGGTGACTGAAATAGTAATCACTTAAATGGTGATTATGGGCTCATTATGGGCTAGTGGCATACTGCTGTCCACAATCGATTAGGGGTTTATCTCTTTGAGTGTGTTGGAAGTAGCACACGCATTAAAAGTTGAAAGTAATTGTGTTCGCTTGAGTGCAATTGAATTTAATGCGCGTTGGGATAGCGCAACACATCAAAAATACATTTAAAAGTATAATTACACTCATAATAACACTGTATAATAAAAATTATTAAAAAAATATTGCTTAAAAAAGTTTTAAGGGCTCAAAGATATGAAGTCTCAGGTGTTAAAGAAAAAAAAGGCAGGCAACTGGTTTTAACATAGAAATACATATAAACATATCTCAATATGTATATACAGTATATATATATATATGTAAATATGTATGTATATATGTGTGTTATATGTTTTATGTATTTATATGTGTATATATGTATTTACAGACAAAACAAATATACACATAAATGCATATATATATATATATATATATATATATATATATATATACTATATATATATATATATATATATATATATATACATATATAGTGCATTTGAGCTATTTGCAGTCAAGTACCTGAAAACATGTAAAATCATATTTATGCAATATTTATACTTAATAAGTGTTTAACTATGCTCGCGAGTAGGGTTTTTTCCCCACTTTTCAAGCTCCATTGCAGTCTATGGGGGAATACATTAATGCGGTTCCGATATTCAAAGTTTACATCTAGCGGAGTTAGCGTGCAAGAGGGAGCACTAATTTGCGCTCCACTCGTAATCTAGCCCTAAATTTGCATGAAAAATGATAGGTATATATGAGATTGTAAGAACCTTTATATTTGATAGAATTTTCAGAGATTGCAGTGATTTTTGTTACAATTTAAAACAGAAATCTGTAATCAGTTGCTTTAATAGAATATGTATATATATATATATATATATATATATATATATATAAAAAATACCATAATATTATTATTGATTTAATAGCTTTTCGAAAATTAATAATAAAAAAATATTTATATACATGTGAATTTAAATCAAAGTTTGCACTTTTGAAACACATAAGGTAGCCACACACACTCAGACACATAGTAAACATCCACTAAAAATAAACATTGTTCAGGAAACTATTTGGCAACTAATAGGTTAATAAACAGTATTAAAATATGTCAATAGATCACTCTTGATAAATATTAAAAAGTAATTTTGTAGTAGGAAACTAATGTATTATTATTATCAGTTATTTGTAGAGTGCCAGCAGATTCCACAGAGCTAAAGACATGGGTCTAATATGCAGGGTAACAATTATAGGAGACGAGTTTCACCGTTGTAAATCATCTCTCATAAAAATGAATAATGCTCTCTATGTCCCAGAAGCATTTTATATTGGAGTGTGCAACTCTACCCAGAAAAGAACACGTTTTTGTGTCTAATATCTTGAAAAAGGATGTAACATAAAACCGTTCACTAAAAGGAACATGAAACCCATTTTTTTTATATATTACAGTTAGTGTTACATTTTAAAAAGAGCTCCAAAGGATTTATTTTATTAAATCTACTTTGTTCTCTTGGTATCCTTTACTGAAAAGAAAATAGGTTGGTTTAAGAGCACGCACATGTCTGGAGCACAATATTGCAGCAGTTTTGCAAGAACAAGTGCACGCTACCTTTCTAGTTATCCTCTTCAACACAGAACACCACGAAAACAAATGTGTTAGTAGAATTCAATTGGAAACATTTTCTTTAAAAAAAAATCAGAGTTTCATGCCCCTTTAATGATTCACTGATCATTAACTGATGATACGCAACACAATGCAAAATAAAAGCAATTTTAAAATGAAGGTAACAACTTTTAAAGTTTCAAATCAATTTAAAAAACATTGTAAGTGATGATAATGCACGTGTGTGAGAGTATGTGTGTTTATATTTAATGACAAAACTATATTTTAAGGGACAGTCTAGGCAAAATTAAACTTTCATGATTCAGATAGGGCATGCAATTTTTATCAACTTTCTATGTTACTTTTATCATCAAATTTGCTTTGTTCTTTTGGTATTTTTTGTTGAAAGCTAGACTTAGGTAGGCTCATATGCTAATTTCTAAGCCCTTGAAGGCCAAACTCTTATTTCAGTGCATTTTGAAAGTTTTTCACAGCTAGACAGTGCTAGTTAACGTGTGCCATATAGATGACATTGTGCTCACTGCCTTGGAGTTATTTATGAGTCAGCACTGATTGACTAAAATAAAAGTCTATCAAAATAACTGAAATAAGGGGGCAGTCTGCAGATGGTTAGATAGAAGGAAATCATAGAGGTAAAATGTGTATTAATATAACTGTGTTGGTTATGCAAAACTGGGGAATGAGTATTAAAGGGATTAGCTATCTTTTTAAACAAGAAACATTCTGGAGTAGACTGTCCCTTTAATGTTGCATATCTTTTCTGTACTATGTTTTGTAGAAGAGAAAAGAAGTGGTGAAGTCAATTTGAAGTTATATTTTTTATATGTGTAGTCCCATTTATAAAAAGGAAGTTAAATGTAACTTAAAAACTCCACTTTCTAACTCAACATTTTATGGAAGTAATTTTAATGTTTTATAAAATATGAACATAAAAAAAATATGAACATAAAAACTTTGTTTAGAGTGATATTAAACTCAAAACAACTATCCTATCATACACATGAAAGAGTAGCACTTAAACATATAAAAATGATTTTTAGCAAGAAAAAGGGTGTCTGTTTTTTTACTTCTATAAAACTAATGTCCACAAAGCAGCATTTATCTTTCTCTATTTTCTTGAATAAAGGGACATAAAAGTACAAAAGTAATGCTGTAATGTTTTGGAGAGTGTTATAATTGCACTGTTGATTGCATATAACTATTTGTCTAATCCCTGTTAAAAGTATACCTAGATAGGCTAAGGAAAAGCAATGTGCTACTGAGACTTAGCTGAAGACATTGGTGAGCCAATTATTGTTATTGGCATTTATTTGTAGAGCGCCAACAGATTCCGCAGGGCAACAGCCAATGACAAGAGGCTGCTCATACGTCATAATGTTTTATAATGAAGGATACAAAGAGAATTAAGTTAATTTGATAATAAAAGTAAATTGCTTGCTCTATCTGAAACATGCACATTTTATTTTGACTTGTATGCCCCTTTAATATCAGTCAGCGACCATCCATACACACAATGGATTTAAACACTTTTACTTTCTATCCAAATTACGGAGTTAAAAATACAGTGTGGCCCTTTTGAATCTTGGGGGCACTTATATGGCAATTTTGAAAAGACAGCAGCAACATACAAGGGCCTAGATTTGGAGTTCGGCTGTAAAAGGGCTGTTAACGCTCCGCGGGTTTTTTTCTGGCCGCACCATAAATTTAACTCTGGTATCGAGAGTTCAAACAAATGCTGCGTTAGGCTCCAAAAAAGGAGCGTAGAGCATATTTACCGCAAATGCAACTCTCGATACCAGAGTTGCTTACGGACGCGGCCGGCATCAAAAACGTGCTCGTGCACGATTCTCCCATAGGAAACAATGGGGCAGTTTGAGCTGAAAAAAAACCTAACACCTGCAAAAAAGCAGCGTTCAGCTCTTAACGCAGCCCCATTGTTTCCTATGGGGAAACACTTCCTACGTCTGCACCTAACACTCTAACATGTACCCCGAGTCTAAACACCCCTAACCTTACACTTATTAACCCCTAATCTGCCGCCCCCGCTATCGCTGACCCCTGCATTACACTTTTAAACCCTAATCTGCCGCTCCGTAAACCGCCGCCACCTACGTTATCCCTATGTACCCCTAATCTGCTGCCCTAACATCGCCGACCCCTATGTTATATTTATTAACCCCTAATCTGCCCCCCACAACGTCGCCGACACCTGCCTACACTTATTAACCCCTAATCTGCCGAGCGGACCTGAGCGCTACTATAATAAAGTTATTAACCCCTAATCCGCCTCACTAACCCTATCATAAATAGTATTAACCCCTAATCTGCCCTCCCTAACATCGCCGACACCTACCTTCAATTATTAACCCCTAATCTGCCGACCGGAGCTCACCGCTATTCTAATAAATGTATTAACCCCTAAAGCTAAGTCTAACCCTAACACTAACACCCCCCTAAGTTAAATATAATTTTTATCTAACGAAATAAATTAACTCTTATTAAATAAATGATTCCTATTTAAAGCTAAATACTTACCTGTAAAATAAATCCTAATATAGCTACAATATAAATTATAATTATATTATAGCTATTTTAGGATTAATATTTATTTTACAGGCAACTTTGTAATTATTTTAACCAGGTACAATAGCTATTAAATAGTTAAGAACTATTTAATAGTTACCTAGTTAAAATAATAACAAATTTACCTGTAAAATAAATCCTAACCTAAGATATAATTAAACCTAACACTACCCTATCAATAAAATAATTAAATAAACTACCTACAATTACCTACAATTAACCTAACACTACACTATCAATAAATTAATTAAACACAATTGCTACAAATAAATAAAATTAAATAAACTATCTAAAGTACAAAAAATAAAAAAGAACTAAGTTACAGAAAATAATAAAATATTTACAAACATAAGAAAAATATTACAACAATTTTAAACTAATTACACCTACTCTAAGCCCCCTAATAAAATAACAAAGCCCCCCAAAATAAAAAATTCCCTACCCTATTCTAAAATACAAATATTACAAGCTCTTTTACCTTACCAGCCCTGAACAGGGCCCTTTGCGGGGCATGCCCCAAGAATTTCAGCTCTTTTGCCTGTAAAAAAAAACATACAATACCCCCCCCCCAACATTACAACCCACCACCCACATACCCCTAATCTAACCCAAACCCCCCTTAAATAAACCTAACACTACCCCCCTGATGATCTTCCTACCTTGTCTTCACCATGCCAGGTTCACCGATCCGTCCTGGCTCCAAGATCTTCATCCAACCCAAGCGGGGGCTAGACATCCACTGAAGAAGTCCAGAAGAGGGTCCAAAGTCTTCCTCCTATCCGGCAAGAAGAGGACATCCGGACCGGCAAACATCTTCTCCAAGCGGCATCTTCTATCTTCTTCCATCCGATGACGACCGGCTCCATCTTGAAGACCTCCAGCGCGGATCCATCCTCTTCTTCCGACGACTAGACGACGAATGACGGTTCCTTTAAGGGACGTCATCCAAGATGGCGTCCCTCGAATTCCGATTGGCTGATAGGATTCTATCAGCCAATCGGAATTAAGGTAGGAATTTTCTGATTGGCTGATGGAATCAGCCAATCAGAATCAAGTTCAATCCGATTGGCTGATCCAATCAGCCAATCAGATTGAGCTCGCATTCTATTGGCTGTTCCGATCAGCCAATAGAATGCGAGCTCAATCTGATTGGCTGATTGGATCAGCCAATCGGATTGAACTATATTCTGATTGGCTGATTCCATCAGCCAATCAGAAAATTCCTACCTTAATTCCGATTGGCTGATAGAATCCTATCAGCCAATCGGAATTCGAGGGACGCCATCTTGGATGACGTCCCTTAAAGGAACCGTCATTCGTCGTCTAGTCGTCGGAAGAAGAGGATGGATCCGCGCTGGAGGTCTTCAAGATGGAGCCGGTCGTCATCGGATGGAAGAAGATAGAAGATGCCGCTTGGAGAAGATGTTTGCCGGTCCGGATGTCCTCTTCTTGCCGGATAGGAGGAAGACTTTGGACCCTCTTCTGGACTTCTTCAGTGGATGTCTAGCCCCCGCTTGGGTTGGATGAAGATCTTGGAGCCAGGACGGATCGGTGAACCTGGCATGGTGAAGACAAGGTAGGAAGATCATCAGGGGGGTAGTGTTAGGTTTATTTAAGGGGGGTTTGGGTTAGATTAGGGGTATGTGGGTGGTGGGTTGTAATGTTGGGGGGGGGGTATTGTATGTTTTTTTTTACAGGCAAAAGAGCTGAAATTCTTGGGGCATGCCCCGCAAAGGGCCCTGTTCAGGGCTGGTAAGGTAAAAGAGCTTGTAATATTTGTATTTTAGAATAGGGTAGGGAATTTTTTATTTTGGGGGGCTTTGTTATTTTATTAGGGGGCTTAGAGTAGGTGTAATTAGTTTAAAATTGTTGTAATATTTTTCTTATGTTTGTAAATATTTTATTATTTTCTGTAACTTAGTTCTTTTTTATTTTTTGTACTTTAGATAGTTTATTTAATTTTATTTATTTGTAGCAATTGTGTTTAATTAATTTATTGATAGTGTAGTGTTAGGTTAATTGTAGGTAATTGTAGGTAGTTTATTTAATTATTTTATTGATAGGGTAGTGTTAGGTTTAATTATATCTTAGGTTAGGATTTATTTTACAGGTAAATTTGTTATTATTTTAACTAGGTAACTATTAAATAGTTCTTAACTATTTAATAGCTATTGTACCTGGTTAAAATAATTACAAAGTTGCCTGTAAAATAAATATTAATCCTAAAATAGCTATAATATAATTATAATTTATATTGTAGCTATATTAGGATGTATTTTACAGGTAAGTATTTAGCTTTAAATAGGAATTATTTATTTAATAAGAGTTAATTTATTTCGTTAGATAAAAATTATATTTAAGTTAGGGGGGTGTTAGTGTTAGGGTTAGACTTAGCTTTAGGGGTTAATACATTTATTAGAATAGCGGTGAGCTCCGGTCGGCAGATTAGGGGTTAATAATTGAAGGTAGGTGTCGGCGATGTTAGGGAGGGCAGATTAGGGGTTAATACTATTTATGATAGGGTTAGTGAGGCGGATTAGGGGTTAATAACTTTATTATAGTAGCGCTCAGGTCCGCTCGGCAGATTAGGGGTTAATAAGTGTAGGTAGGTGTCGGCGACGTTGAGGGGGGCAGATTAGGGGTTAATAAATATAACATAGGGGTCGGCGATGTTAGGGGTAGCAGATTAGGGGTACATAGGGATAACGTAGGTGGCGGCGATTTGCGGTCGGAAGATTAGGGGTTAATTATTTTAAGTAGCTTGCGGCGACGTTGTGGGGGGCAAGTTAGGGGTTAATAGATATAATACAGGGGTCGGCGGTGTTAGGGGCAGCAGATTAGGGGTACATAAGTATAACGTAGGTGGCGGTCGGCAGATTAGGGGTTAAAAATTTTAATCGAGTGGCGGCGATGTGGGGGGACCTCGGTTTAGGGGTACATAGGTAGTTTATGGGTGTTAGTGTACTTTAGGGTACAGTAGTTAAGAGCTTTATAAACCGGCGTTAGCCAGAAAGCTCTTAACTCCTGCTATTTTCAGGCGGCTGGAATCTTGTCGTTAGAGCTCTAACGCTCACTGCAGAAACGACTCTAAATACCAGCGTTAGGAAGATCCCATTGAAAAGATAGGCTACGCAAATGGCGTAGGGGGATCT